>NW_012113697.1:1795949-1821846 GCF_000951035.1 Colobus angolensis palliatus
TTTCTTTCTTTCTTTCTTTCTTTCTTTCTTTCTTTCTTTCTTTCTTTCTTTCTTTCTTTCCTCCTTCCTTCCTCCCTCCCTCCCTCCTTCCCTCCCTCTCTCTCTCTCTCTTGCTTTCTTTCTTCCTTCCTTCCTTTCTTTTTTTGATGGTGTCTTGCTCTGTCACCTGAGCTGGAGTGTAGTGGCATGATCTTGGCTCACTGCAACCTCCGCCTCCTGGATTCAAGTGATTCTCCTGCCTCAGCCTCCTGAGTAGCTAGGGTTACAGGCACCTGCCACTATGCCCAGCTAATTTTTTGTATTTTTAGTAGAGACAGGGTTTCACCATGTTGGCCAGGTTGGTCTCGAACTCCTGACCCCATGATACGCCTGTCTCGGCCTCCCAAAATGTTGGGATTACAGGTGTGAGCCACCACACCCAGCCTGAGATTGTTTCTTATTTCTCTTGCTTGATCCCTTCTGGTGCAATAGCCATTTCTACAGTGTCTATGCCACTCCTGGGTGTGTGTGACTCATTTTGCATCTCTGTGACTAAGGTAGGTTCTGGGAAAGTCTACAAGACTGTATACAACTCATGTACCTTGACATACCATGCTGCTGCCTTCTCTTCTCTGGTGATTTGCTGCCTCCATGGGGCCCTTCACAGAAAAAGAGGCACAAAATGCCTTTGTTCTTTCATTGCCTCATCTTTATGGAGATGTGGCTTCTCTGGGATTTGCTGGGGTGCATTTATTTTTCTACACAGTCTGAAATTCAACATAGGGCCAAACATTCTGACAACATGACCAAACAAATACATTACATGTTTTATTAGAAAAAGTTTTAATATGAAGAATATCAATTATACAGAGAAGTGAAAAGGATGGTAATGAAACCCTGTGTTCCATCACCCAATATCTACTGTTAATGACGTCTTTCCATTGTTAACAAACGCTTAAGTCTTTTCCTTCAGAGAAGAGAAACTGTCTTGAAGCAAAAACTAACTTTTGTTTCTTTCTTGTGGAATTTTAGTGAAATCTGACCTTTGTGTCTAGGCACAGAAGTCAATTGGACTGAAACAATTTTTAAAAAGGTTAATTTCAGACAAGTCTACAATTTCATTTTCCTGACATTAACCCACTGCCTAACGCTGAGCTTCCTGCTTTTCCTGCTTGTCTACACAGGGGCCCTCTATAGACATAGCTATTTTCCCTCAGTGTCCTGCTCTATAAAATGCTTGTAATGAGACCTGGCTCCGAGGCAGACCAGGTAGCATTCCCCTGCAGCAGAACTCCTCAGAGGCCATTATGTATAATCACAGAGTGTCACAGGCATGACATGAATGATTATGCAAAACTCTACGCCCAATTTCCAAGTGGCTCCACAATTTGACAAAATGATGTGGCCATTTGTGAAATGCAAGCAAATGGGAGGAAATGGAGGGTATAGGATTTCTGCAGAAGTGACAGACTCATCCAACAGCAAGAGCTCTTCCATTTGACAAGTACAAAGCAGAAATTTTTACCCTGAATGAACCAGCCTTATAAAGTATGAGTTTATGCCTGGTCTAACTGTCACTGGGAAGCATTTTGGATTAGTTTTTTTTTTTTTTTAGACAGAGTCTCACTCTGTCACCCAGGCTGGAGCGCAGCAGCATGATCTCAGCTCACTGCAGCCTCTGCCTCCCAAGTTCAAGCAATTCTCCTGCCTCAGCCTCCAGAGTAGCTGGGACTACAGGTGCATGCCACCATGCATCAGCTAATTTTTTGTATTTTAGTAGAGACGATGGGGTTTCACCGTGTTGCCCAGGGGGGTCTTGAACTCCTGAGCTCAGGTAATCCACCCACCTCGGCCTCCCAAAGTGCTAGGATTACAGGAGTGAGCCTACCCGCTCGGCCTTTGGATTAGTTTTAACCAGTTGTGGCACAGCCAGTGTGGACTCTTTGAGGTGGAATGAAATTGTGTGTGTCCCCCACTCTCATGGGAAGTAGTTCAAGGTGGGGTAAGTCCACTCCTAGGCTTCCCAGTGGCTGGCCATGAAGTGGACATGCATGCCTGGCCATGGCTCATGCTACATGGCAGGCATCCTCAAGGCTCCATCCTAATGGGAAGAGTGTGATTTTTTTTCCCCAGGTTCAGACCTGTGAGTAATTCTAAGGGAGGTCTCTAGAAGGAAAACAGAGCATCCAGATTTAGCTAACTTTTACTGGATCCCCTGTTTTAAGCTACTTTCAATGCATGCTCAAGAAGATGGGTACTCTGTGATGTGCAGGAACCAAGTCCGGAGAATTGTATTCCTTACCACAGCCCTGTCACTCACCCAGGTGTGTCAGGAAGGGATAAGTTGGTAGGGTAAAGTCTAGACTGGTAGTTGGTGTACTGTTGATTAAGCAGCTCTGTGACTCTGACATATTACTGAGCTTCTCTGGGGCTTAGTTTTCTTAATTATAAAATAAGAACACAGCCAGGCGCGGTGGCTCACGCCTGTAATCCCAGCACTTTGGGAGGCCGAGATGGGTGGATCACAAGGTCAAGAGATTGAGACCATCCTGGCCAACAGAGTGAAACCCCATCTCTACTAAAAATACAAAACTTAGCTGGGCGTGGTGGCGGGCTCCTGTAATCCCAGCTACTCTGGAGGCTGAGGCAAGAGAATTGCTTGAACCTGGGAGGTGGAGGTCGCAGTGCATCTAGATCGTGCCAATGCACTCCAGCCTGGTGACAGAGTGATACTCCATTTCAAACAAACAAACAAACAAACGACAACACTAGAATGAGCAATAATGCTCGCATGCTTCTGAGATGTAAAATTTTAGCGTTCTGTGGTTCTAGACTATATAGTACGCCCTCTCCTTTCTATACAATGTAGTAAGTCCTCTCCTACTAGGGAGGAGTTCCTAGATAGGGCAACTGCTTCTGTGCGTAGTGACATAGATTCCTATTTAAAAGGTAAAAACAGGTACAGCAAACCACCATGGCACATGTATACCTATGTCACAAACCTGCACGTTCTGCACACGTATCCCAGAACCTACAGTAAAATTAAAACATAAACATAAATAAAAATAAATAGGTAAAAGGTAAAAACAAGAAGAAAACCCACACGGAAAGGAATTCCCCTGGAGTTTGCATATAGCCCCTTCCCTTTTTCATGTGCCCCAAGTTCGATCTGACAGTGGAAAGAGTGACAGTTTTGAATTCCCACTGTTGACTCCTTTGGAGCTTTTCAGGGAGCAGAGGTTCGCCAAGGTTAAGTGTCTTGCTCAGAGTCATAGCTACTGAATGGCAGAGTTATGAGCACACAGCAGGGAAGAGGTGAGCACACACGTGGGAAGATTTCTATGGAACGTGACCCACAGTTGTCTCTTCCTCTAAGCAAGAAGCAAACCCCTCCTCAGTGACTGGCAGAATTCTTTGGCTTGATAAAACTCATCCATCACTGTGTAGACAGGGTCTACTCCTCAACCAATTCATTCCCACCCTCCCAACTCACCTTCTCTGTCCCCAGTTTTATCTTCATGGCATTGGGAGGTAGTGGGGCTAGGAGAGGGATGAATACATCGCTTGCCTTTGCCTGTTTCAAGTCTAAGGTGCAACATGGCCCTCTAATTAAATGCACCCACCCATGTGGGAGACAGGATTGGAGACCGCTTTCCCAGTACTCTAAATGTTCCCGTAAAGCTCTAACTATAGGGAACAAAATGTGGTTTCTTTTTCAGTTGTGACTGGGAGGCTGGTAGTTGTACTCAATGGAGTGTGGTTTTAATTAATCTTCAGCATTTGAACTTTAGCCAGCCTAACATGGACTCCTCAAACCAGAGTTGGTTGTCTGTAGACGCTGGGCAGTTTTCAGGTGCCTGACACGTGCTGTCAGTTTTCAAGTTGTGTCTCTTTTGTCTTCTATAAATGTCACTGGCGGGGGTGGGGAAGAGTTGGGAAAGCAAGTGACTTGATAACATCTTTAGAAACCAAGTAATGAGCCATTAGGAAGACTAACAATAAATAAATGCATTTTCCATCCAGTGTCTCTGTGGCAATCCAGAGAAGCACATGACTAGGAAAATGTAATGAAAGCAATTGTAACTCTTTCGGTAGAGAGGTAATTACAGTCTATGGTTGCCTGACTGATGAAAATTACACTGCTTATAATAAATTGCCACACAGCTAAGTCTTTTCTGAAGTCCTTAGTATGATTTGTGTTTGTGCACTTACTTAAAACATCAGGGAACAATTTATAAACATGAGCCTTTTTGGACACTGCCAGGATCGGCATTTACGATTAGAGAGCCTGTTTAAGGTTTCCTGATTTATAGGGGATAGATCGTATTTTCCCCGACACTCTCATGGTCAATTACAGACCTGCATGGTGCATTTGATAACTTAAAAGCAAATTTAATCATTTTTTTTTTTTTTTTAATTTGTGAGCATGCCAAGTCAGAAAAACATTTTCTCTTAGACTGGAGGAGAAAGATGTTTCAAAGACAGCTTACTACTACTGAGGCGGGCAGGAAGCAATATCAAGCCCTGTTTTGTCTTCTTCTAATATAAATATTAGGAACTTCCTTATGGAAATAAAGCGCCCTGGGCTGAGTACCTGAGTGCCCAAGCCCTTGTCAGAGGAAAGTTCAAGAAGGCCAAATGTCTTTAATGTCATTGATTCTCAGACCACAAGAATCAGTACGGTGCATCAGAAAAAGCACTCGAGAAGTCACAGAGAACAGATTCCAAGCCTATCTGGTGCAATTAACTAGCCCTGTGATCACAGACAAATTTGTAAGATTTTCTGCGTTCCAGTTTTCTCATCTTTCTTTTCTTTTTGTTTTGTTTTATAAAGGGAACAGAGAAGAAAGTTCAGAAAAGGAATATGAGGTTTTTTTTTTTTTTTTTTTTTTTTTTTTTTTTTTTTTTTGAGATAGGATCTCTCTCTGTCACCCAGCACCCAGGCTGGAGTGCAGTGGCACGATCATAGCTTACTGCAGCCTCAATCTCCTGGGCTCAAGCAGTCCTCCCACCTCAGCCTCCCGAGGAGCTGGGATTGTAGGAACATGCTACCATGCCCAGCTAAGTTTTTTTTTTTTTTTCTGGTAGAGGCAGAGTCTCACTATGTTGCTGAGGTTGGTCTTGAACTCTTGGGCTCCAGCAACCCTCCTGCCTTGGCTTCCCAAAGTGCTGGGATTATAGGCCTGAGACACCATGCCTGGCCAGTTTTCTCATCTTTTAAATGAGGGTTGGACTATTTGGGATCTCCATCCTTTTGGGACAATAGGTCAATGACTCTGCCCCAGATCAGGCATTCTTAACCCTAGCTGCATGTTAATCACATGTATTACAAATACTCAAGCCTCACTCCAGATGAGTGAAATCAGAAGATATGGGGTGGGTATTGATGATTTTATATTAAAAGAATTAGGAACACTACTTAGACGATTTTAATGAGCAGCTGGAGTTGAGACCTCTGCTCTGTACCTTTCACATTTCTGAAACCCAAATGGTTAGAACCAGTAGAGGCAAAGCCACAAGAGTAGGTTGTGCTTGTCCTTCCTCAGAGGTCCTAAGAACTGAATCAGCTCCTGCTATCCTATCTGAAACAAGACCTGAAATATCCACCGCTGCCTATTCTCCGCCTTCTTTCCTCTTGGGACACTGGAAAAGAAGCAAATGGAGGTGGCTGGTAGAGACAAGGCTCCTAGGATGGGCTTTGTGTGGCTGTACAATTTAAATGGTTTTTCACTGAAGCCACTGGAAGAGGAGTCTTAACATTCCATATTTCAGAGTTTCAGAACCCACTGTGAAAGCTAGGCAGGCCAGGTGCTGAGCTGGGTGGAGCTACTGAGCATTCAGCAGCATGATTTGTCTGTCCATGCCCTTCTTCCTGGGGATGCTGAGGGAGGCGATAAGGTGCTGCACTGGCCCCTGCTTATCCTGGCTCCCATGAGTCCACAGTGTACATATATTTCTAACACTGGCAGCTTGAACTTGGCCAGGGGAGGAGCGTTTACACAACAGAAATTGGCAAATGTTACAAATCAGCACATCCCTGCTCCCTACCTTCCAACTGGCTGTTAAATATTTATCAGCACACCACCGAATTGAAGTATTTAGATGATCCTCTCCTGCTTTGACAGCTGAGACCTTCTTATATATATGGGGAAGAATAGTGTCAATACTTACATATTAGCTTTACCTCTGCTGGCGGGCTGTTACACATTGGGAAGGCAGCAGAGTATGTTTCATACCTGTTGAACTGGGTAAAGTTACCTGAGAGAGTGGGGTTAACCTTAAACGAAGTAGAAAATATGGCCTGTTCCATGGATGACTTCAGTCTTAATGGGAGATCTAACATTCATTGCTGAAACCAAGAGCAGTGATTGTCCAAGTACGGTCCCTGGACCAGCAGCATTATCATCCCTTGGGAACATGCTAGAAATGCAAATTCTTAGGCCTCCACCCTAGACCTATTGAATCAAAAACTCCCAGAGAGGGGTTCAGCAGTCTATTTTTAACAAAAGTATTCAAGTAATTTTGATGCAAGCTAAAGTTTTGAGAACCACTGGTCTAAAGAAAGTCACAAGAGAGAAGAAAATGATGTACTGTAAAAATGCTACAATGGCAGAGATAAATTAGTTGTGGCACAGTCCATGTGGCCCACAAAGCCTAAAATATTTACTGTTCTGCCTAAACAGAAGACTTTTGCCAATCTCTGCTCTTGGCCATTATATAGAGAATGCATACACACACACACACACAAACACACACTCACTCACTCAAACACTAATGAGTATACATGAGTATCAAGGTTCTGTGAAATTTATATACTGCTATTCACAATTTCATCTTGAAGGAGCTATCATTACCTGCTATCACCTCTTCCTCACCTCCCACTCTCTCCCCACATCTCTGACATTTTTCACTCCCGCAAAGCTCCTCTTCCCAAGGTTGCAAAAATACCTTCTTATTGCTAACATCAAGAAATGCTTTTGAAAATCCTAATATCTCTTTCCTTTTCTGAATCGTTTGTTACAGCTGATTTATTACTTCCAGTTTGAAAAATGTTTTTTATATAGCCTCTCTGACACTTTCCTGGTTGTCCTGTCCCTTATGGGCCCGTCTTTACTCTGCCCAGGAAGACAACTCAGGCTGGGCTTTACTCTGCCCCGAAAGATAACTCAGGCCACGTGCAGTGGCTCACTCCTGTAATCCTAGCACTTTGGAAGTTTGTGGCAGGAGGATCGATTGAGTCGAGGAGTTCAAGACCAGCTTGAGGAACATGCTGAAACCCCGACTATAGTGGCATGTACCTGTAGTCCCTGCTATTTGGGAGGCTGAGGTGGGATGGCTTGAGCTGAGGGAGGTTGAGGCTACAGTGAGCCATGATAGTACCACTGCACTCCAGCCTGGGTGACAGAGTGAGATCCTGTCTCAAAAATAAAATAAAATAAAATAAAATAAAATAAAATAAAATAAAATAAAATAAAATAAAATAAAATAAAAACAGAGAGAGAGAGAGAGAGATATCAGAAGGTTGTGTCTATGTAACCTCAGCAAAACAGTCCTTTGAGAAAGAGGGAGTGGTCCATAGTTTTGCAAGCTGATCCTGGTCAAGGAACATGAGAATGAAAACATCATTTTTTCAGGGTTTGGTTCCATGCCCTCTGCTGACATTGATGCTTTTACTCTTACTGAAGGTGTCAGTAACCATCTCCACACAGAAATTCAGGCCTGCAGATACTGCTTCTCATAGTATATCTTTAGTTGACTATCCCCCCAGCACCCCAGGCTGGACATGTGCTCCTTTGAAGTCACCATCTCCCCTCCAGAAATCAATTTCCCCTCTGCTGTTCCTACTGCAGTAAGTGGAACTGACATCTATCTGCATGCCAAAGTTACCAAATTAACCTGCCTTTACAGGGTATCGTTCCACAACCAAAGCATTTAGGTAATGTGTTTTGCTGACAAAACAAAAGCCATTTTCCTGTGAATCACTTTTCTTCTTTTGCTTGCAGTTTTAAATCAGAATCAGAAACTCAATGCCTTCAGTAATTAGGAAAGGAAATAAATAACAGGTAATAGAGAGTAGTGGGGACTGTGGTGCAATGCAAATTCAGAGTGTATATCTGCCCTCCCTTGACCCACAAAAAACTCCATGCAAATTATTTAAATTTTCAATTCTGCTTCAGCCAAGTATAATACACCCATAAACTCAATTTCTTTTTTATACGCTCCAGCTTGTTACCCCATTTCAAACTAAAGTTCAAGGTCTTCCTCCATAAGTTATAAAAACTGAGCTCATAGTACACCTGCAATTTTCTTAACCATCTGTTAAGCTTAAAGCCTTGTGAGGCTGGGTGCAGTGGCTCACAATTGTAATCCCAGCATTTTGGGAGGCTGAGGTGGGAGGATTGCTTGAGCCTAGGAGCTCATGACCAGCCAGGGCAACAAAGCAAGACCCCCATCTTCATAAAAAAAGAAATTTTAAAAAGCCTTATGAATATTTTTCCATGTCATGACTATACTGTAAATGGTTTTGAATGACTGATACTAGGTAGGTGCCATAATTTATTAACTAATTCTTATTTGGATGGAGTCTTCAATTCTTACTAGATATACTCCCCTCGAACTCAGCTTGTCTGAAATGAAAGTCACCTTACTGACAAATGTTTCCGGGAGAGAAGTCTTTAGAATTTGAAACATCAGAGTAACCTCTGTGTTTTCATATGAGCTTGACACATGATGCTAAACTGTCCTTCAGAAAAGTGATACGAATTTGCATCCCATCAGGCTGATAGAAAAACACCTCTTCCTTAAGAGATATCAGGTATTTTCATTTAAAAATATATCTTTTTAAACTGGATAGGCAAAAGGGCATTTCATTGCTTCCCTTTGTGTTTCTTTGATGACTGGGTAAGCTGGACACTTAACCTTACATCAGGTTCCTTGGAAACAGACCTGAGATAGATAGACTGACTGCCAAGTGCCTATTGGATGGCAATTTCAGGATATCACCTGAAAGAGTGAGCCAACCAGACAGGCAGGAGAGAGGCTGGATTGGGAGCTGGGGTGGCCTTCAGAGTTATCTTGACCCAAGGCAATGGGATCCACCCTTTGTAGCTCCTCCTTGGGCCAGCCGTTGGGTGCAGGCTCTCCCAATGGAAGGACATATGTTGGGAGAGGCAGTGTGTTAGTCTGTTTTCACATTGCTATAAAGAAATATTTGAGACTGGGTAATTTATAAAGAAAAAGGGTTAAATTGGCTCACAGTTCTGCAGGCTGTACAGGAAGCATAGCAGCTTCTGTTTCTGGGGAGGCCTCAGGAAACTTACAATCATAGTGGAAGGCTAAGGAGAAGCAGGCACATTTTCATGCGTGGAGCAGGAGGAAGAGAGAGAGAGCTCGGGAGGTACTGCACACTTTAACAGTCGGGTCTTGTGAGAACTCACTCATTATCATGAAAACATCACCAGAAGATGGTGCTAAACCATCTCCTGGACCACCCCCATGATCCAATCACCTCCCACCAGGCCCCACCTCCAACCTTGGGAATTACAATTTGACATGAGAATTGGGCAGGGATACAGGTCCAAACCATATCAGTCAGCTGCTTTTGCCGGAGGAAATTTCTAGAGAGGGACTCAGACAGTGCCCCAGGCAGCCACCACTTCCAGGAGCAGGACACCGTGTGCCGTGCAACACCTGTAACAGCTTGTGGCATAGAGTAAGCATAAATATTTGTTGAACAAATCAATAAATTCCTATTTCTTCTTTTGTTCATGTCTTATATCCCTTTGTTTTCTATTGTATTTTTTTCTCTCATTTATTTGTAAAGAACTGTGTTAATTTTAAAGACATTAGCCCTTCATCATGTGGTAAAATATTTTCTTCTATTTGCTACCCATCTTTTGATTTCATTGGTTTCAGTTTTGTGATATATAGACCTTCGTAATTTTTATATGGTCCAATCTATCCACCTTTTCCTTTTTTTGCTTGTATGTTTAGTAAATCTTTGCAATCCCTAGATCACAGAATGCTTACTCATGTCTATTTTTTTCAAGTTCTTTTAGGTTTTATTTCTTACATTTAACTCTTCAACCCATCTGGAAATTATTTTGGTTTAAAGCATGAGGTAGAGATCTAACTTAATGTTTTTTCTCTGAAGATCCCTTTATATCACTCCAAGGGGTGTGGATTTTATCTGGAAGTTGATAGGGAATCCCTGCAGAAAGCTGAGCAGGGGCAGTGATGTGATGAGGTTTGCTCTAATGGAAGGCTTGCAGCTCTGTGGCACCTGGATGCATGCAGATGTTTTTGAGTAGCGGGCTTTCCTGCCTCTCCCACCGCACTCCGTATGGCTTTGTCTCCCTCCCCGGAAGGCTGCCTTTGCCTTCCAGTGATTAAAGCAGGGTCCACTGACACTTCAGGAACTCATCAGGGAAACCCATCATGAATTTACTACAATTCAGCACTTGCCAGAAGCTGGCTGGAGATGTGATGTGTGTAAGAGGCTGTTGAGGGTTCATGTTAAACATCCATCCATCTACATTCTTTGAGCTCAGGCCCAGGATTGAGTTTGCTCTGCAGAAAGCCATGTGTCTGGTCCATATTATCTTAGCCCCTTTTAGAAATGCTTCCACTCTCTTAAGATTTAATGCTGTTTCCCTAGCTTTTATCTGAGAGCAGTGCAAGAAACACCCCTTTTGAGAACCTTTCTGTATCTTTCGTTAAAACACATGGCAACTGCAGCATGATTTTTCTTTGTTTGAAGAAAATATTTTACATGTGTTTCAAGATTAAAATTTATCTCAAATACTTCTTGGGATTTATAAACAACAAACATGCAAATTGATGATTAAAGGGCTTCTAAGAGAACTTCTGATAAGTCTTGTGAACCTTAGGTGAACCTGTCTTAGTCAATTTGGGCTACTAAAACAGAACACCATGGGTTGAATGACCTCAACAACAAACCTATATTTCTCACTGTTTTGGACTCTGGGAAGTCCACAACCAAGGCGGATGTGATGTCTGGTTTGCACTCAGCCTGGTTTGCTTGTAGCAGTTTATTCCTTGTATTCTCACATGGTGAAGAGAAAAATGACCTCTTGTGTTTTCATAAGGGCAATAATCTCATTCATGAGGGTTGCACCTTCACAACGCAATCACCTCCCACAGGCCCCCCTCCAAACACCACTGCGTTGAGGATTAGGATTTCAATTTATTTGGGGTGGGGGAGAGACATCAAAATTCAGTGTATAACATGTCATTTGGGCTCTGTCCTGTTGAGGATCCCAGAATTTACCTACTGACTTACATGGGTTTTGTCTGATCAAAAAGTAAGGGAGTCCTGTCTTGGTGGCAGTCACGGTGTCCACCTGGCCATTTCTCATCTCCCTTGACCTCCCTAAGTCTTTTTTTTTTTTTTTTTGTGACAAAATCTTGCTCTGTCACCCACGCTGGAGTGCAGTGGTACAATCATGACTCGCTGCAGCCTGGACCTCCCAGGCTCAAGTGATCCCCTTACCTCAGCCTCCTGAGTCGCTAGGACTATAGGCTCTCACTACCACATCTGGCTAATTTTTTCTATTTTTTTTTTTTTTATAGAGACAGTGTCCTCACTATGTTGCCCAGGCTGATCTCGAATTCCTAAATCTTTTTGAAGCCTGATTCCATCTGGACTCTCGTAACTTCCCACGTGATTCCAGAGTACCCCGAACCATTTAATAGACATTTCACATGGTAATATGATTTCTTGCTCACTTATTAAAGCCCCTTCTAGGGCTTGAGCTCCCTGAGGATGAGGACTGTCTTCTCCATTGCTCTATTCTCAGTGCCTGGCACCAGGCCTGGTGGTACCTTAGCAGGTGTCCAATAAGCATTTATTGAATGAGTGAATGGGACATGGGAAGGAAGACTGGATACAGGGTATTCTAGAGGTGGAAATGGAGACTGGAATTAAAAATAAAAATGATCAAAGGCATTTTCAGGGTTCCTTGGAGCAAACAGTTTTCATAGGTATTTCGTTCTTCATTCCTTCATTAATCCTTTCATTTTACCATTCAGCCCTTCATTCCATTGTTCAGTTCTTTATCATTTTTTAAAAAAAATTATTCACAATGTAACTACTCATTACACATCTACTCTGCCACCTACTAAAGAAGGTTATTGGAAATTCCTAACATAGAGACCAGGCAAACGAAGCCCCATTCCTGTTTTCATACAGGAGTATGAAATTGCTTTTCCATCTTTAAATGTTTTTTTGAAAATCAAAAGAGGAATAATGTTTTGCAAGGTGAAATTTAGATGAAATTCAAATTTCAGGTGTCCATATATAAGATTTTCTTGGAACACAGCCAGGCTCATTTGTTTACTTACGGGCTAAGGTGGTTTTCACACTCCAAAGACAGGACTGAGTGGTTAGGATAGAGATGGCATGGTCCATAATGCTTAAGATACTCACTGTTGGCCAGGCGTAGTGGCTCACACCTGTAATCTAAGCACTTTGGGAGGCAGAGGTGGGTGAATCACTTGAGGTCAGGAGTTCGAGACCAGCCTGGCCAACATGGTGAAACCCCGTCTCTACTAAATATACAAAAATTATCTGGGTGTGGTGGTGCATGCCTGTAATCTCAGCTACTCGGGAGGTTGAGGCAGGAGAATCACTTGAACCTTGGAGGCGGAGGATGCAGTGAGCCAAGATTGTACGATTGCACTCCAGCCTGGGCAACAGAGCAAGATTCTGTCTCAACAACAACAACAACAACAACAAAAACTTACTCTCTGGCCTTTTACAGGAAACGTTTGCTGACCACTGATCTGACAGATAAAGTGTACACTCAAAACACAGGGCACATGCCCCTGGTGTTTAAATGGCAAGGGTGAAATGGCAGGAAGAACTGACTAGGACCAAAAGCATCACTAGGTTGGGGTAGGGGGAAGTTCTATAAATAGGAAGAATCAGATAAGCACTGGGGCAGGAACAGGACAGCTAAGCAGCCAGTGCAACTCAGGGAAGTAGAAGCTGAGGTTCAAGAAGTAGCTGAAGTATGAATGGCCATTGGAGGCTGAGAAGGGTCTAGGCGAACACACTTTCCACTTTGAGAGGCAGAGAATCAGCCTAGAGCAATGTAGCCAAGGAGGAGCTACCATCTCATTCCCACAGCAGCACCAGTCTTTCTCTGGCCCTTTTCCTTGGGCGTGAGTGGGCAAGGCTCCCAGAGTGTGCCGGCAGCTGGGGAGGGATCCTGGTGTGCAGCTTGTGCCTCAGGAAGGCTGGGCCTGGGTCCGGGTGGGAGATGAAGTAAGAAGAAAGGGAGGATGGAGAAAAGGCCTCCTGGCAAGTTCATTCACTGCCAAAATAGTGGGAGGAACTTCTTGGAAAGATATGAAAGCTGAAATTTACAACACAAGGAAATGTATTGAAGCTATTAACAAGTGCTCCACAGACTTCTGTCTTAGGATTGTTAAAGTACTTATCTCCTTGGCATCTGAATGCACTAACGCGAACATGAAATATGTGTTGCAGGATGGAAAATAAATAATGAGGTGGCAACCGTTTCAACTCTTGATTTCATACAACATTGCTTCACACAGTGGCAACCCGCAATTTGTTTAGGGAGAGTCTTGCCATAAACGGGTGTGACATTCCTTTGAGATTTGAGGAGGAGTAAAACCTCATCAATGCTTTGGGTAGGATATTGATTTTTGTTCCATTTCTCCTTGGCAGATAAAGAAAACTGAGTTAGGCGTGTTAATGGAGTAGAAGTCGGAATGTTAAATACAGGTAGTTCTGCACCATTAACCTCAAGAAACTGTCAAGACGTTTTATTTTCATACTAGTGTAGTCCAAATATTCATTTCAGTAAGAGGGAGCTGGAACTGACAGCCCCTCAATTTCATAAGGAAGGAAGGTGGCCGTTACACATTTTTATCTGTAAATGGTTTTATTCTGCTTAAATATTCAGAAAAACGAACGCATAACTCCGTGTGGAAGCTGGGTTCTGCCAGGGAGCTCTTAAACTGGTAGGAATTTAAGGGTGGTTGATGTATAACCTTTAAACAAATTGACGCAAGCTTTTAAAGAACATAATAGAAAAGAAGGGAACCGGGTAGAGACATTTTTATTCCAGCGGAATAAAAAAAGAGAAATCACAAAGAAATGTAGTTTAAGTAGCTTAGTCTGTTTTCTGTCTCTTTACTGATGTGATCAAGGAGGGACGAGGAATAAGAAAATCATACAAAGGAAGTCAGGACCTAGCCATTCCATCCCACTTTTCTTCCCTGTCTCTGCCAACAGAGAAAAAGAGAAAGCTTTGCATTCTCCAGAGACTGAGTCCTTTCACACCTACAAGAGTCCGTAAGATGCAACTTGCAGAAAATAGAATTTGTTCCTGTAATTTTGGTCTGATCTCTGCTCTGATCCACTACCTACTATCTATAAATCACTTAATTCAGCCCATTCGGAACTTCCAATCTAGTGATTCCTAACAGTCTTGTTCAAAGCTCTTCATCTGAATTTCTTTTCTGCTTCCTGTCCTTGCTGTTGCTGATTATAAAGCAACAACCTCAGCCAGGTGATGAGTCCAGGTGGAGGGATGTCCTGTTTGAAGGCTTCTTTTAAGTCTCCGTCGTCAGCAGCTGTTGTCCTTGTGCGTTCTTTTTTTCCACTTGGCACAGGAGGGATGCATCGGTGTCTCTAGGGAGTGGCACACCCAATTGCAACGTGGGGATATGGCATGGGTGCTTCTACACAGATGCAGCTGCCCAGCCTCACATCTGGCAGAGAGCCCAGTATTTTGCTTTGATGTGTTTCCTTTCATTTTATCAGGAAATTCTTGGGGCTGGTCAGGGCAACCATGAAGCTGCCTTCTGCTTCTCACTCTGGACCCAGGAAAATTTAGAGATCCCTCTCACACCATTCCCAGGCCCACAGAAAAGTCTTAACTCCACTTCCAGTCTTATCTTTAAATATACCATTCACTATTTTCCATTTTCTTTTTTTGTCCCTAGGGCTGCCACTTTCAAATAACAGCTGGGACCCAGCCTGCCAACTTTTTTTTCCTTCATATGTATACCCCCAATTTGTGGGTATCTCTATTCTCTTCCTTTCCCTTGATTTTCCTCAATCTCCAGCTGACTTATTACTCTACTTTTTTTTATTGCTTTTTCCATCTTTTTTACAGTGAAGTTCTTTTTTTTTTTTTTTTTAAAGAAAATAACCAACTTGTTGCTATTGGTTCTCATGTATTCTCTAAGAATTTTAGTTTCACAGTCAAGAGTCAGTATTATTTTGCCCTAGAAATTTGCTTTTGACATCTTTGCTGTTGGCAAAGTGTATTTGCCAGTTAAAGAGGAGGGAAACCCAGCAGAGAGGTTGAGAGGAACACGACAGAGATTGCTCAATGAATTCTTCACATGTCCAGGGACTTTATTGTGATGTTTTAGTAAACTAGTTTCTCTAGAAAAGAATCACTGATGGGATTATATGACATCTAGTTTCTGTCTTGGCATCTACTTAACAAAAGAAGTCACACAGCATTTCTGATGTGCCCCCACAAACGCAGTCCTTCTGTTGATCACTGGAGCTGCTGCATTACTCTGTGGGGCACATAGAGGACAATTTGAAGCTTCCTCACCACCACCCCTTTCCAACTTGTTTTGTTCGTGTACTTTTTTCTCTGCCTCTGGAAAAAGTCCCAGAAAATTCCCAAAGCTTTTCTGGTTATTTCTTTGGGGGTAATAATGATAATACAATCCAGGCCAGCCTAACTAACATCAAAACGCTGGGCTCTTATTCAATTGAAAAGTTCTTCCCTCCCTCTGCTTGAGCCTTCCTTGGGCAGCTCTACTCCACATCGTGGAAGGAGACACAGCCTGGCTTCTCCCTCATGTCCTCTGGTTACCTGCTCCTTCATTCACTAGCTGGGAAGGTGACGGTGAATTGGAGAAGAGCACAGTCTCATGTGGGTGGTGCTGCTTTACTTGGCGTTAGTATGCTGTGACTGTGTCATGGTGAACATTTTGACATCTTCTCTTGCGTATATTTTTGAGTTTTTTAGAGCTCCCTCCCATGCATTCTTCTCCATGCTGAGCTCTGCTATCCCACAGTTCCTTGAGGAGGTGATCCCTCAGTTACCCAGCTATTTATGATGCCTTCGTCTCCTGGCTTCTGCTGGCCCACTTCTCCATTGGGGTCGCCTTGCTCCTGTACCTTCTTAGGTGGGGTCCATTTCAAAGCAACTCATGGCTGGGGCTCTTTTGGAAGGTCCTCACATGATCTAAAGCAACAAGGACGCATTGTTACCTCAACCTCTGAGATTTCGGGCCATTCTCTTTGCTCTCCTGCCCTCCTCCTGCTGCCCCAAACCCATTCCATTCATTTTTTTTTTTTCAGGCGTGAGACAGGTACCAGTCCCTGTGTCTCCAAATTCCATGGGAAAAAGTCAAGTGTCTGAGTTATTCTCCTGATGAATATAGATGAAAGGGAGGGAGGAACACTCCACTTCTTTCCACCTTGGGTGAGAGAAAAGAAAAGAAACACTGTTCTTTGTAAAGAAATGTTCTCTAATCTTTCTCTTTATCCAGTCTCTGGGCTTCCCATTATTAACCTTGAGGTGGGTAATGGGGGAATGCAAGCAAGTGGAATAATTTGGGGCCATTGCTTGTGCAGATGACTTAGCACCTCACAGTAAAATGAGTGGTATTGCCTATACTTCTTGTCCTTGTGGTCTCTGCTAAAACTGAGATAATAGGAAAAATATTTCTTGCCCATTAGACTGCTCTAAAAAAGAATTGCTTATGCAGACTCTCATAAGACTGTCCTACAAGAAGGAATGCTTGATTCAAGTCTCACTTGATACCACGGATGGCCACTCAGGAACACAACTTCCTGTTGGCTCTTCTTCTGCCCCCGCCTACCCCCTCCTCCTCATTCCTGCAGCCTGGTGCTGTGCTTCCTATTTCCACAGGAGACAGAAGCCTCTGCTTTGGGCTCTGCTTTCTAGGGAAGCCAGGTAAATATAACTACCAAGTGCAAAACTCTGCTAGATGTCATAGAGAAAGGAAACATGGTTCTTCTCAAACCAGCTCAGCCTTTGGAAGTACTTATGAGGTTAACTACAACTGAAGGACGACAAGTAGGGAATCATCTTCCTAGGCCAATCTTAGGACACTCTTTGTGTAGCTCTTCATGGTGCTTCCTTGGCCAGGTTGCTAAGCCACTCTTTGCTCATGATTTGGGCTATAGCAAGAAATTGAGGAAATAAGGACTTTCCTTGGGAAGATCCAAGAGTCTGCATTTGAAAACAGTGTGATCTAAGGGATGATGTCTCATTTCTTTAATCTCTAGGTTTAGCTCCCAACACGGAATAGACTTACAAGTCCCTTAAGTGACTAGAAACAGGGCCACTCTGGATTAATTGTCCTTTTCTTTTTACTACTTGTCTTTCTAAGCCAATGAGGTTAGCGCTGAGTGTAAAACTTCTGACTTGATTCTTCATTCTCTTCCGCAGATCACTTCCTAACTCTCCACCAAGCAGGAATCATAGAGATAAGACAGAAGCCTTTCATGTACAAGGTTACTAAGTTTCACACTAAAACGGGTATTAGAGCACCCATACCTTCTCAAACAGACACACACACACACACACACACACACTTCCACATTGGATAAATTTTCTCTTATTAAAACTAGCTGAAACTCCCTAGGAAAATTAATTGTTGTTATAAAGAAAAAAAATGCTATTGGCCTTGGCCTCAAGATAAGAATCAGCCATATGAGATTGGAATCGTGCTGGGAGGAACGCATGTCCCTCTGGGAGTACCTAAATCCTGGCTGCTCTGGCATTCTGCCCAGATGCACTATCTCCTGATGCCTTGTGCTGGGATTCTGTTCAGTCGGGATGCTCCTTCTCAGCACACAATGTTTTGATTAAGTCCAAACAAGAAGACTGAATGATTATCTAAGGAATTTGGGACTGTCTCTGGTACCAGAGAGGGAGATACTGACCTCCAAAAAGGTTCTCTCATCCCTTGAGTTGTTTCAAGTTAGCATCTCATTATTGATGAGTGCAGAACCAAATAGTGTCAGGCAGAGAGAATCACTTCAACTTAAAGAGCATAATGAGAGAGTGAAGAGTTAGCAAGTCAGGCTCACAGATTCTGTGCTTCTCAGAAGGTAAAGAGGAACATCAGTAGAAGCATCAGGACAGCATATAGAACCATCGGGAGAAATGGGGAATGGTTCTTGCTCTGCCATTAACTCATGAAATGACTTTAGGTGAATGACCTGAATTAAACTCTCTAGGCTTAAATTTATGTATCTGAAAGTGGGATGACTGAGCTTGATCAGGGCATGTGCACTTAATTGTTAACAGGGCAAGTAGGTAACTCTCATGGATGCAGTGCCCAGGTGTGGGTATGCATAAGTGCATTGGAGCATTAGTGTGGATGTCCTGAGCTGTGTGCCTCTGAGCCCACTCCACTCCCCACCCCATGATAAAGACAGCAGCAGACACTCAACTTTAGCCTATTGTTGCCATGAGGAAACTACAGATTCAGTGTGATCAGGTGTTTCCACTTTTAAATTACAAATCCAGATTTATATGTAAACTCTCCTAAGTTTTAAAAGCTGGCTTAAATGACTCAAAAACAATTTTTTAAAAATCACTGAAAAAAGCAACTAAAACTCATCTGTAGGATATATCTAATTTTTGGACCTCCACTTTATGACTATGAACTAGGTTGTTATTTTTAAAGTGTGTTACTGTAGAACAAAATAATAATATATGAAACCGGTAAAAATCAATCAATCAATCAATTGTTCAATCAATAAAAGGAAGTAAGGGTCCTGCAGTCAAGTAAATTTTGAACACATTGGATTAAACAACATTAAAGACGTTTCTTTATTCTAAGTCTTCTCAGAACCTTTACTACTCTAATGCTCTACTTTCAATATGGCGGCCATCAGCCAAGTGGCTGTTTAGTACTTGATATGTGGCTCATCTATGTTGAGATGTGCTGTTAAGTGTAAAAAGATGTAAATGTGGTTTATTTTATTGTTAACTTGAACAGGCACATGGATGTTTGGTTAAACATGATCTCCGGGTGTTTCTGGATGAGATTACTATTTGCATCAGTAGACCACAGAAAGCAGATTAAACTCCCTAATGTGGGTGGGCCACATCCAATCTGTTGAAGGCCTAGATAGAATAAAAGGCTGAGCAATAAAGAATTTTTTTTCTGTATCTGACCATCTTCAAGGTGGAACATTGGTCTTCTGCCTCGAAACATGGACTCAGATTGGTACTATACTGTATTGACTTTCCTGGCTCTCCAGCTTGCCAAATACAGATCTTGGGACTTCTCTGCCTTCATAATTAATTATATGAGCCAATGCCTTGTGATAAATCTCTCTGTTTCTGTGTGTTTGTGTGTGTATGTGTGTGTATTTATAGGTATAAAATAAATATTTTATTAAACCTAAATTGACTTAAAAATATGGCTTCTCAAAAATTTTAAATTGCTAATGGAACTTGCATTATAATATTCCTAGACAGTACTGGTCTAATATATGTTGGGATCATCCAAGAGGTGGATAAAGTATGAGCATTTCCAAAATTTATTTGACTTCAGATTCTTTTGATTCAAGGAGCAACTCATGAAATTAGTGTTCTGTGGAATATACTTCAGAAAAGTAATCCAGCTCTGAGATATGATTTTTTTGATATTTTGTGAGAGGGAGGAACAGAACAACCTTCTGGATTTCCTCTTTGCCTTCAATTCTTGTCAATATAGTGGGCTCTGGGCACTTATAACCCTTTAAAAACTTCTTCGCCTATTTCTTCTTCCCTAATTAAAAACATTGATCAAGTGTGCTGATGAATAATTGACATACTATAAAAGTCATCCAAATGATGAGTTTTGACAAGTGAATGTACCTGCATAACCACAATGAAGATGCAGAATTTAAAAAAAAATTTTTTATTACACTTTAAGTTCCCAATGTGCAGGTTTGTTACACATGTGTATACATGTGCCATGTCGGTGTGCTTCACCCATTAACTCATCATTTACATCAGGCATATCTCCTAATGCTATTCTTCCCTGCTCCTCCCACCCCACGACAGGCCCCAGTATGTGATGTTCCCCATCCTGTGTCCAGGGGTTCTCATTGTTCAGTTCCCACCTATGAGTGAGAACATGCGGTGTTTGGTTTTCTGTCCTTGTGATGGTTTGCTCAGAATGATGGTTTCCAGCCTTTTTTTTTTTTTTTTTGAAATAGGGTGTAACTCTGTCTCCCAAGCTGGAATGCAGTGGCATAATTTTGGCTCACTGCAACCTCTGCCTCCCAGGTTCAAGCAATCCTCCCACCACAGCCTCCCAAGTAGCTGGGACTACAGGCAAGTGCCACCACACCTGGCTAACTTTTGTATTTTTTGTAGAAATGGCATTTCCCCATGTTGCCCAGGCTGGTCTCAAACTCCTGATCTCAAGTAATCTGCTCAACTCGGCCTCCCAAAGTGCTAGGATTACAGGCATGAACCACTGCACCTGGCCCAAGACACAGAATATGTACATTACCCTACAATGTTCTTTCAAGTCCCTTCCCAGTAAACTCTCACCCCTCAATATCAAGCTGGTACAACCCCCATTTGCTTTATCATACTGGTCTTCTTACCTCCAATCTCTGTTCTCTGTCTCTCTCTCTCTCTCCTTTTGGTTCCCATTGTTTGGATCTAATACAGTCATTCTATCTCTCTAGAACCCTCCTACAGACAGGTCTTTTCATTTCAAACTTGGATCTGTGCTTTTGGCCATTCTAAGTAATGAGCACCTTATTAGCCCAGCAGCCTTAGTTTTCTGAAACCCTACGTGATATCCATGTGTCAAATCAGCTTCTTTTGAGTCTGGCCTAATTCCTTCCAAAGGGAGAAACCAACCAGGTGGTTGTGAAAAGCCGGGTGGTGCATTTTATTGAATGTGACCAAATGGTGTTTCTAGAGCCTAGAATTCTACTTATCATGTAACCCCAACTCAATTCCTAGTTTTATTTCCACTGGATAATTGTGATTGGGTGAGCTAGGCTCTGCCATAGAAGGATGGGTGAGGCACACAGAAGGTATCGGGGCAACAATAAAGAGAAAAAGGGAGCCAAGCAGAAGGAAGTTGAGGAAACTATGCAATGGTTCTCAATATGGTCATATATTAGAATTTCCTTTGGAGTTTTGAAAATGTAATAGATGCTCAAGCTAAGTTTCTGAGTGTCTAATTCATTGGCTTTACATTAAAAATATTTCCTAGACCTATTTTAATGTACAGCCAGTCATAAGACCCACAAGTATAGTGAAATTGACCCAATTCGCTCTCTTGGTGAATTGTCCAAGTGAATGTGTCCGGATGAATTACTTATAGGGATCTGCTTGGATTTAGAACTTTGGTCAGAACTTGACGTGTGAGTCCCCAGGCTCCACGTAGAGACAGTCGGTAGAGTGACAGGCATCTTATTACAGGTTTTAGCAGTGAGTTCAGGCAGAAATCAGACCAGGACAAAACCTATTTCATGGCATCTGGGAACTGGTGCTGTTTCCAAACTGGTCCTTAAAGAAATCATTCAGCTTCCCTCTCTTCACATGCATGGGGCCAGTCATGAAAGGACAGTTTGCCTCGGGATATCCCTTGAGTAGAAGGCAAGAATCACATGCAAAATTATTGAGAGGAAAAGAACAGCACACTCACAAGTCCACAAGGAAACTGTAGATACGTCAGTATGGCTTTAATATAAGGTGTGAAAGGGTGGCAGGTGACCAGGTAAAACAGATGTATTAGTCCATTTTGTGCTGCTATAAAGGAATACTTGAGGCTGGGCAATTTATAATGAAAAGAAGTTAATTTGGCTCACAGTTCTTCAGGCTGTACAAGAAGCATGGTACCAGCATCTGCTTCTGGTGAGGGCTTCCGGAAGCTTCCAATCATGGCAGAAGGGGAAGGGCAACTAGTGTGTCACAGGATGAGAGAGGGAGCAAGAGAGAGAGGGGAGAGGTGCTGCACTCTTTTAAAAAACAACCAACTCTCTCATGTGCTAACAGAGTGAGAACTCACTCATTATGCAGGGAAGGCATCATGTCATTCATGAGGCATCCACTTCCATGACCAAAGCATCTTCTATCAGGCCCCACCTCCAACATGGGGGATCAAATTTCAACATGAGATTTGGAGGGGACAAATAAATATCCAAGCTATATTAACAGGGAAGCAGTGGAGAAAGTCTTGTGCACCACGCAAGTGGGCTTATATTTTCTCCTGGAAAAGTGATGAGACCCTTATAAACTTTGAACCTGTGACTTGGGGTGTGACCTGACTGTCAGTCTCTCTGAGAGTGCTGTGGGATTGTATGCAGGGCAGGCGAGACCAGTGCCAGAGGGGCTAGGAAGGAGGCTGTTGGCATGGTCTGGGCCTTTTTCTGTTCATTAACATCCATTTATGTAGAGCCCTCACACTAGGAAGTCAGTCTGATCCCCTGGCTTCCCTCCAGTCTCTGTAACCTTCCTCAATACCGAGACTATACTGGGGCCTCCCCACTGAGTGGGGTGAGATGTGTTTTGAGCTAGTAAAGGCAGCAGAGTACCACTGAGGATTTCGATGCTTCAGGATCTTAAGTTTCCTGAGTGGAGGTGGTTCATGGTGGTGATGCGGGTGGTGGAGTGTCTCTGAACAGGGTGTGTGTTTCAGATCTCTATGAAGACCTTTTAAAATAAAATGCCAGTATTTCTAGTGAGGACTGTTTCCTACAATATCATCACCATGGGCAGCTGTCTGTGAATTCTAATGGTGCTGCCGTTGCTATCAGCCATCTTTCTTTCCTC
The DNA here is from genome assembly GCF_000951035.1 of Colobus angolensis palliatus. Taxonomy (NCBI): domain Eukaryota; kingdom Metazoa; phylum Chordata; class Mammalia; order Primates; family Cercopithecidae; genus Colobus; species Colobus angolensis. Next base: position 1,818,779 of record NW_012113697.1, read on the forward strand.
TTGGCAGATTACTTTCAAGGCTAATTTGAGTCACATAATGAAAGCAGTCTGATTTTTAAAAATTAACTTTGATTTATCATAAAAGTGATGCATCCTCATTATAGAAAAAGTGTCACCTTTTTATGACCCCAATTACTGGGCTTGGGCACTGACCCGATTCACCTTCCCTGTTCCCAACTGTCTATTGCCTGTTTGTAAATCTCAAATCCCACTCAAGGATTAAGATCTGGTGCAGGCTCTAGAGAAATTTACAAAAAAGAATTTTCAACACTCACTTCTGTAAATTCTGGAACATTTGGCAAATATCCATTCATTACTTATAGTAGCACCTCACAAAGTTACTCTGGAATCCAGATCTGGCCTCTGACAAATTTCAGTGAAAATGGTTTCTCCAAGTGAGCTGGGGCTACTCATCAGACTGCTGGCTCTTCCTCAAGCTGGTTTTATCTCTAAGGGAGCCAGGTCCTGCACAGAGGTGTCCCCTCCTCTCAAAGATAATCTGGAATTGGCAGTGATGACTGCATTTTCTCCACCTCTCTGCTAGACAGGAAGCCTCTTCATGAGATACAAGGAATCCCTTCATTTCTTTGAAGTCAGTCATTTGTTTTCTAGAAGTACTTATGGAGCAGAAGAACCACAAATACTGCTTTTTCCTTGATGCTCTTCTCTCCCTAGGAGGCTCACCAGTTAATTTTTATTTTTCTGATTTATGTGAATGCAGAAATATCTTTGCATCTGAGTCTATATTGATGGGATCAATGGATGCTCAAGTTCCATTGGCAGGCTGACCACTTTTCCCCAGGTTCCAAATGCTGCTCCTGACAGAGACATAGAAGAGACACCTGGCTCAACTCCTTTGCTTTACAGATGAGAATGATAAGAGCAGGGGAGACACTGGCTTACCTGTTCGCCTTCATGCTCCTGTTCTCAGCTCAGATGTGGCTTTGGCAAAAATGGGCACAGTTCCTTGAAGGTCAGCAGAGACACAATAACGAGGTAGAAGCTCCAGTCTTTCAAAGGGGATCCAGCTGCTCCCTAACATGGTCTTTGCAGCTCTGTCTGGACCACGCAGTAGAGGCTTCCAAAATTCTCTGAGCTCGCTACTTGGCTAAAGCCTTTAGATCAAGACCCCAGGGGGCCACACAAACTTGGTTCCTCCGACCTAGGTTTGGCTGCACTTCTTTGGATACCTCTTTCCTAACTTCTGCTCACCTCTATGTTTATTTTGCTTAATCCTAAAGATTTGATGATTTCATCTCAATTCTTAGCTCATCTCACACTACACCCTTGGGTTGCATGTTTTAGAGCAATTATTGTCAAGTTTTTCTTTTAAGCAATGACATAATCTTTATTTAAAATAAAGTTTTGCAGATTTCCTATGTGTGAACAGATGCAGATATGAAGAACCTACTTGACTTTCACGTGCCTCAGAATCACCAAGGAGCATGTTAAAAATGCCCTAGGATGCTTCGCAGAGTGTCCTGTGGAACTCTCCAGATTCAACATTAGAAGGTTCAAGATTTGGTCCAGGAATCTGCATTTCAAGCATCCTCAGTGATTCTGATGCAGGATGTAAGTATTTCATTAATTTAAAAAAATCCTAAGTGATCTAAATCAATTGGTCCAAGACCATGTCTTGAAAGATGGTCTCATATGATATTGAAAAATTACAGTTTATAAAAATATTCCTTTAGTGGATGGTTGGTTGATGAAGATATGATCCCTGTTCTGAAAGCACATAGATGCTAATAAAAGGTGCTGTAAGACAGACTAAGGGACTCCTTACGCAACTAGAATGTTCTGAGTTTATTCTGGTGTTATTGCTTAGAATACTTTTGCATAAGGGACTGAGAAAGCTTGTGGGAGAGAATTTATTAGTGGCCCAGAGAGTTGGGTACCCAAATTTGACCCAATTATTTTGAGATCTGTTGCACAGCATGGTGACGATGGTTAATCATAATGTATATTTCAAAATTATTAGGAGAGTAGATTTTAAATGTTCATACTACACAGTAAAAAATGGTAAGCGTGTGAGGTAACGAAAATGTTCATTAGTTGGATTTAATTATTTCATAATGTTGCATATATCAAAACATCCCATGGTACTTTATAAATACACATAATTATTATTTGCCAACTAAGCATAATATTTTAAAAATTAAAAAGAAAAACCAATAAAACCCAAGGTCCCACTGGGAGGAAAGATGCCATGCCCCCAGAGTCTACCACAATGCCTGACATATAAAGGGCATTCAACAAATATTTCCTTTGAATGGATAAACGAATAAATAAGTTAATGAGTGAGGGTGATGGTTAATATTAGGTGATGTGATGGTTAGTATTACTTCACTGGATTGAGGGATGCCTAGATGGCTGGTGAAGCATAGTTTCTGGGTGTGTTTGTGAGTGCGTTGCCAGAGGAGATTGACACTTGAGTTGGTGGGCTGGGAGAGGAAGACCCGCCCCCACTGTGGGTGAGCACCAATCAATAGGCTGTCAGCGTGGCTAGACCAAAGCAGGCGAAATAAGGGGCATAAGCAGCTTGCTGAGTTTGTTCTCTCTCTTTCCCAGTGCAGTGCCGAACTCTTCTGCTCCTCCTGCTCTTGGACATCAGACTCCAGGTTATTTGGCCTTTGGACTCTGAGACTTGCACCAGCAGCCTCCTGGGGTTTTCCTGGCCTCTGGCCTCAGACTGAAGGACGCACTATGAGCTTACCTAATTTTGAGACTTTAGGACTTGGACTAAGCTGCTACCAGCTTCTCTCTTTTCCCAGCTTGCAGATGGCTCATCATCGGACTTTGCCGTGTACTAATGTGAGCCGATTTTTTCTAATAAAGTCATATAATAAACTAATGAATGCGGTTTTTCCTAAGGAACTCATATATATGGTACACATATACATATTTTCATATATGCATATAAATGTGCACCATATATGTATTTATAAAAATTTATATATATCCTACATATATATTTATATATATATAAAAAATACTCTTGGCTTTGTCAGGATGTAAGTATTTTCTAATAAACTAATACATGAGTTTTTTCTAATAAATTCATATAT
>NW_012113697.1:1822201-1823709 GCF_000951035.1 Colobus angolensis palliatus
TTTATATATATATATATCCTTCATATATATCTATAAAAATCCTATTGGCTCTGTCCCTCTGGAAAACCCTGATTAATACAATGAGTAAATTAATTCTAAAGTCTTTCACTTGGCCAATGGCTCCTCACTACTACAATCCATCAGCCTAACTTGGATTCATGTCTCTGTTGCAGGGAGAAAGGGAGAAGCCAATAAAATCCGAACGATGTTTTCACTAAAGAAAAGTAAGACATTCGTGGTGCAATAGCATTATTTAGCCACGAATATAAGAAATGGTTGGGCTGGGAATACAGAGTTGCTTTGAAGCCCAGAGGGTCTGTGTTGCTTTGAATCTGAAAGACTAAAGCAGCTGCATGAGCAGATGTGATGCTGAGGGGATGAGATGCCAGTGCATTGCTCAGTGGCAAGTGACCTGGAGTGGACAAAGGGGAGAGTGGCAAGGTGCCTTTATGATTCCGACAGCCAGTGGTACTCAGTGCGTGTATCACCCAAGAGTTCTTTCAGGATAGAAGAACAAGGTACTGTGAAGCAGAACCACTGTGAAGCCAATTCACTGCACTGGTTACCAACTTGTCTGAGGCTGGTAAGACAGAACACACCATGCACGCAAGTAACATGAAATTGATTTATTACTTAATAGGCATCAAGGGACAGCAGAAGCCTAGTGTTCATGATGTGCCGATCCTACGAGCCTCAGGAAAGCTGCCTGGAGAGGACAGTCTTGTCTGTGTGTGCCCTGCTAGCACTGCAGCTGAGGGACCCCAGAACACCCTTCCCTGTGTTCCCACGTATTGCCCCATGGACATGACATGCTGGGCTAAAGCAATGAAGGACATTTTGTTTCTAGGGGCAGGTTTTGAACAGGAACAGAGCTCAGGCTGCTCTGCCCAGTCCCTCCATATTTCAGGATGTTCCATTCCCAGCACATTTTACAGTTATTCTTGGAACGGCAAGCAAGAAAGTGAGAAGAACTGGATCAGTCTAAGGCTCAGAAGGCTGAGACAGAAGAATTGCTTGAACCTGGCTGAGGTTGCAGTGAGCTGAGATCGCGCCACTGCACTCCAGCCTGGGCAATAGGCTGGATGCTTTTAACGATAATATCTCTTCCAAACAGGGGGACTGGGCAGCTTGGTACTACTAGAAATTTCTGTGGAGGATTTGTTTCTCAAATTAACAAATCAAAGGAGGGGTAAAGAATCTTGTTTGTGCCTTTCCTTCCAATCCTGTAACACCCATGGACCAGGAGGAAAATTTTCCTTCATAAACAGTAAAGACAGGGTAATTCATCCCTGTATTGAAAAGAAACTGAATTTGAGGGCCCCTGATGTCCAGAGTTACCTGGGGATCCTAAGTAGTAATTACAGTGTTCCAGGAAAGGGGCAGTGAGGAAGACCCTGAGTCTTCATCTCAGTCTTCATCTAATTCCTCCTTTTGCACTGCTAGAGTTTTGCCTGACTGAGCCCCTCAGTGGGAGCAGGAGCAGTCAATTCTCCAGTGCCAGGGGTCAC
>NW_012113697.1:1825463-1871850 GCF_000951035.1 Colobus angolensis palliatus
GGGATTTCTGACCATTTGCCCAGCCTCTTGCAAAATAGGTCTAATTGCAGGATGGTGTCATAATGAAGGCTACCGTTGACTGCCCATTGTTCTTGGCTGGGCAGTTCATAATGGGGCCAGATAGTATTGCAGAAAAAATATATACACTTTTTCTCTTTAGATTGTCAGGGTCAAATTGCTTCCAGTGGTGGAGGATGTAGTCAAGCTAGCAATCAGGTGGAATGGATTCAGAGTTGTCCCTAGTGGCCTGGAAAAGAGAAGAGGACTTTGAAAAGTGGAGGGTTTATCAAGTGACCCAAATTTTACCTGGGTCATGCCCCCTGGAAAAATTCTAGGCCCTGACTGGGGTCCCCAGGGGTGCCCTCAGTTTAGGGCCCTGACTTAGTCCATCAAATGTCTCTGACCTTCGATGGGTGCTGGCACCACTTTGGATTGTTTTCCTTCACCACTGATGACATACTATGAACTTTCCTCTAGGTTTTTCTATCCCACTTAAAGCAACCCTTTAACTCTAGGTTTAAGCAATAAACCCGTTCATCAGTTCCTGCATAAATTCCCTTTCTCATGACTCTCCCCGACCCATGACCCATATATATCACCTGCAACATGCCTGGACCCTCTGACTTGTCCTAAACATCTCTCACTTTAAACAACTAGTTGTGCAACCTTTTTTGCATAGCTAGGTGGGTTTTTTGTCCTTTGCCAGTCAAGTAGAGGAAGGGAAGAATTTAGGATAAGAAAAGAAGGTTCAAGTTGCCTGAAACGTGTGAGTTCGCCCTGGACAAGCTGCCACTGCCAGCTGCATCACACATAAGGACCAGGGACTATAACCAGAAAGGGTAGAAAACAGTCTTTTCCTTTTTTGGGCAGGGAAGTCATCCTTGTTCATTCCTTGGCCTTCAGACAGCACCGGAGAGTGGCCCCGGCCAGTTGCCCTCACTTACCAGGGAGCTACTAGGAAATAGCTGTCGAAACACTGAAAAAGGAAAAAACAATGAACTCAGAAAAAGGGAAAAAGGAATAGAATTCAGAAAAAGGAAAAAGAAAAGGGAAAGAACTCAGGTCCCTCACCTGAATTGGGTAGTGGTCAGGGGCTTCCACGTGGAAACTCTTCTGTTTCAACAGAGAGTGGCCCTGGGCCAGCAACTCGCAGTTGCTTCTGTGCTTAGGCGCTGTCCATTGAGCGTCCTGAGTTGGAAAGGTAAAGAGAGAGAGAAAAAGAAAGATTGCCCTGTATGCAGCAGAGAAGAAAAGGGGAAAGGAGAAAAATAAATCCCAAACTTTGGGCTTATTTCCTGGTTGGCTCTCCAAAATATGTTACCGGTAAAGGGTCTTGACTGCAAGTTGTTCAGTTTCTTTGCATTTTCAACAAAGAATTGGACAAAATGCACAGCAAAACAAGGAAGGAATAAGCAACAAAAGCAGAGATTTATTGAAAATGAAAGTACATTCTACAAGGTGGGAGCAGGCCCAAGCAGTGGCTCAAGAGCCCCAGTTACAGAATCTTCTGGGGTCAAAATGCCCCCTAGAGGTTTCCCATTGGCCACTGGCATCCGCCCCATGCAAATGAAGTGCTGGCTCTCAATCAGTCTGATTGGTTGCAGAAAGCAACCATCAGAGGCTAACATGAAGTTACAAAGTTACACTCCTATGCAAACATCTGATTGATTGTGGAAAGCAACCAATTAGAGATACTTTAATATTTCCATCTGCCGTGCAGAAGGGGTGGCGGGGTTGCAAAGTGAGTGGCATCCGTTCCTTTTGTTACTTAAGTGTGAAAATTTGGGATTTTCCTTTCAGTTTAGTTCTAGGAAGTTAGCATGAATTGGCCTTAGATTCCCTGCCTCCAGATCCTATTCTCCTACCTCAAACTTAGGCACCATATCTGCATTCTTACTATAGCTAGGAGAATATGAATGACATATTAGAAATGTACAGTGGTTTCTTCTAGATAAAATATTGATGGGTTTATGTGAAAAAAAGGTCAACAGGGCTTGATACATGACAGAAATCAGGGATTTTAAACTCCATGAGCACCCCTCAGCTGGAGGCAAGGAGTGGAGTTAGAGACAGTATGTAAAGTGGGCAAACACTTCTCTTAGAAGTGTCTCTGCCGACTGAGCTCCAGGACAACTGTGATGAGGACTGTAGCAGCTATTGAGTAGGAAGGATGCAAGGGTGACACCCCAGAACAAGAGGAAGGAAAGATCTACGAGCAGCTGTGTGGGAGGTCCAGGGCACAGGCATCAACACCATACTAAGGGCTCAGCAGTGGCTGAAAAAAGAAAAAAAATAAAAATAAAGAACTCAGAAAAAGGAAAAAAGGAATAGGATTCAGAAAAAGGAAAAAAAAAAAGGGGGGGCAAAGGACTCAGGTCCCTCACCTGAACTGGGTGCTGGTGGTCAGGAGCTTCCACATGGAAACCTTTCAGTTCCACCAGAGCAGTGGCTGGGGATCAACCTCTGTTTAGAGTCAGTTTCTTCTCTGAAGTTGCAGGGGGTGGCACTGGAATGTAACCAGAGGAGGTCAGAAGAAATTTTAGCTGGAGGTCAGGGGGTCAAGGGCTGTTACCAGAAGTCCTTGAGCATGTAGCAATGGAGGGTCTTCTCATCATTGGGTTAGGACTTCTTACCAAAGAAATTAAAAGGAAGTCAAGCTATACTGTCTGGCCCACAGCGTACAGACTCCACTGAAAACCAAAACACCTCCCAGCTGAGGGGAACTTCCTCTGGTCTGGCCCACTCTTCCCAGAATGCTGGGAACCATTGAACTGGTTCAAAATTGGAGGCTCAGATCCCAGACCCTGCATTTAACAGCTTGCAAGCAGTGTGCAGAATGCCTTATCTTGGAATAAATAGTATTTGATGTATCTCCTATCATTTAAGGATGAGGAAATTAAATGCAAACCAGTAGGGAGCCTATGAAGTAATGCTATAGCATAAAGAAAAAAAAAAGAAGGAAATACTGTTTTTAAAATACTACCGCAATAAACAGAAGAAACTATTCACCAGCATGTGCCTTGTACACTCAGGGCTCAAGGAAACATGGATAAATGACAGGAAAGATGAATGATAAGAAATTTGAGCTGAGAAGAGAACAGATTGAGATAAAGCAGAAATTATAAAGAAATTAGATGAGGAAAGAATTTCAGGTAAGTAAACAAGCTCTAATGGAATTTAAAAATTCATTCAAAGCAGAATTATTCTATGAAAATCAAATCAGGAACGTGGAAGATATATTTGAAAAGTGCTTCCTGAATGCAAAGGAATGAGACCAGAATATGGTTTTATTTTTGAACGTGGCTGCTAGAAAAATATTTGTTCAAATGTGTTGACTTTAAAAATACATTTTATTGATTTTCTTCTCATTACAAATGAGTACATGTTCATGGCTCAAATATGAAGAAGAAAAGTTTTCACTTTCTACTATCATATTTCATATATCCATTGAGTCTTTTTCCTATGCATGTAACTATTTGACTACAGGATCTTTGCACAGAATATATATATATATATATATATATACACACACACACATATGTAAACATGCACACACATATAAACATACATGTTTGTTTCTTGTATAAAATTGAATAATAATTCACAGAAAATAAAGCCGAGATGAACAGTTTCCATAGCAATAAAGAAAAATAAGACCTGGCTCATGTGGCAAAAGACCCATCTCAGTTCATGTCCTTCTTATCTCTAACTTTTTCAGGTCAAGGATAGTTTTATCAGAGGCTGCCTATCCCAGTGTCACCACTCCAAAGTAGTGATACAGAATGGCTGGGCTCCTGGCTAAGCCCCACCCTTAAACCTGGAACCGCAGCCCTAAGTGAAAACACCTGACCCTGTTTTTCCACCCACGTGTTGCTTTTTGGCCTGCCACGCCCAAGTGAAAACACCTGACCCTGTTTTTCCACCCACAGGTTGCCTTTTGGCCTGCCACGCCCCTATCCTGTGCCCATAAAAAAGACTTCAGCAGGCAGAGCAACACAAACGGATGATGCAAATGGTTGGGGATGCGAGCAGCTGAACATTGGAGATACAAGTGGCCGAGTGTTGGGGACTCAGGATAGAAGCGGCTAACTTCAGATGGTGTGGCTCCGGGGAAAGATCATCTTTTTTCCACACCATGGCCTTTCCCACTCCCATCCCACTGAGAGCCATTACCCAATAAAATCCTCCACATACACTTCCCTACCCTTCAATACGTTCACGGGACCTAAGTTTTCTTGGACGCCGGACAAGAACCCAGGTGCCAAGAGGGCAGAGGCTTGAACGCTGCTGCGGACCACACAGAGCCTGCTCCCGCCAGAGAGGAGCGACCGGCCAGATTCAGCGTTTGTTACCTCCAGTTCTCGCAGTCTCCGGCTCTCGCGCTTCCTCTCGTGGGGAGTGGCTAGCGGCGGACTGACTGAAAGGAGCCACTCCAGCTTCCGCCCACAAAGGAGGCCGAGGGAACGATCCCATCTCATCTGGGGACCGGTCCGGCATGCAACAGACGGTTAGTTAACATGCGGACCTGTCGGATCTGCCTTTTTTTCAAGACCCTGCCATCTCTCTCTTTCCACCGGGTAAAAGGAATATTGGCTCTGTTTCCCTTTATGGAGGTCTAGCTGATCTGAAGTGGGGAAGGGATAAAAGGAACCCATTTCCACAGAGCAGAGGCTCTTCCTTCACCCACACCCCACTGCCCTTCTGCCCTTTAAGTCGTTTTTCTGTTTTTCTAAGGCAGAGTGTTCTCTTCCTACCTCAGCACTCTGCTTACGATAGGAAAACGACAGAGGCGCAACCCTTGGTGGTTGGTAGCTGTAAATTTGCCAACGCCCATGGGACTTAATCTAAGTGAATCTCTGCGGCCCCTCAAATACGATTTTTTAATCTCAAACTTGATTCCAAGCTTCAGGTTGAGGTCCTGGAAAGGAAAATGAGATCTGAGGGATCCAAAGCCAGGTAACAGGCACAACGTAAATGGGCGGGATCAATTCCTGCCAACGAAAACCCTGCTTCATGGAAGGAGGCCATGCTCCATGGCATAGGTGAGGCTCAGGGAACTCAAAGGTTGTTGACAGCAGGGGAGATAAGGCATATGTGGATAAGAGTGGGTACTGCACCCTCTAGGCCCCCCTGCTTCTTGGGTGCAAGCCGCTTTGGCACCCGTGGGTGGCATCTGCCAAGGTCACTGGGACTCGGAGATAAAGACAGAAAAGAAAAGGGGGGAACACCCTCTTTCTTTCTCCCTCACACCCCAAGTTTTTGCTGAAAGAACGAAGGGAATGAGGGATGTCTCAAATTCCCTGCCTTTCAGAATGGGCAACCAACAAACTTTATCATCTCCAGTTTATATTCAGAAACAGACCCTGGGTCTAGATAGTACTTTAGAGGATCTCCTGAAAGTGGCCACCTTGGTCTTTTAGATCTAAGAAAGAGGCAGAAGCTTTAATGACCACAGTGCAAGCCCATGAACCCCAGAATTCCTAACGTTCACCTGTTAACCACCACAGATGTGGCAAGAACAGTTCTGTCTCTCAAAGTTTAACCGCTCCCATACAAGACTTAATTTTTTTCACCAGGGTGAGACAGCTTGGGGTACAGTGTCGTTAGTATATTTCACTTCTTATTTCTGTAATCTTTGGCACTAAATTCTTTCCTTGCATAGTACACATGTTTGACCCATGCATACTTAACCTTGTAAAGCTTGTTTTTTTCTCTCGCCTGGAGGCCATCAAGGCTCCAAACAGGCAGGCAGCCAGAGCCTCGGACCATGGCTCCCTTTCGCCAGGGATCCTTAGGTAAATCTCTGGAAGGAATCTGATTGCCATTTTCCCCAAACAATGTCCCCTTTCAGCAGGAAGTAGCGAAGACCGGTCGTTGTCCATATTCTGACGGCAATTAGATGTGCCTCTTCAGAGGGGGGAGATGATGTAGAATGGCTGGGCTCCAGGCTCCCCATTGGACCCCACCCTTAAGCCTGGAACCATGACCCTAAGTGCAAACAGCTGACCCCATTTCTTTGCCCAAATGTTGCTTTTCTGGCCTGCCATGCCCCTATCCTCTGCCCATAAAAAGACTTCAACTGGCAGAGCAACACAGTGGCTGATGCAAGTAGTCAGTGCAAGCGGCTGGGGATGCAAGTGGCTGGGCATCGGGCATCCAAGCTGCTGAATGTCAAGGATACAAGTGGCTGAGTGTTGAGACTGTAGATAGACGTGGCTAACTTCAGAGGTGCGGCTTAGGGGAAGATCATCTTCTTTCTGCACCATCCCCTTTCCAACTCCCATCCTGATGACAGCCATCACCCAATAAAATCCTCCACATACACTACCCTTCACTCCATTTGCATGACCTGAATTTTTCTGGACACTGGATAAGAACCCAGGTGCCGGGAGGACAGGGACATGGACGCTGCAGGGCAGCACAGAGTCTGCTCCCACCAGAGAGGAGCGACTGGCTGGTTCCAGCCTTCACTCCCTCCACTTCCTGGACTTGCTTGCTTGCCTGCTCCCTCCTGGGGGCAGTGGCCAGAGGCCCACTGAGCGAAAGGAGCCCCTCCAGTTTCTGCCCATAGAGGGGGTCAAGGGAACAGTCCCATCTCAGTACAAGGAAGGAGACCTTAGGATTCTTCACTCTTCAAGCCCACAATTTAAAAGTTGGCGCTGAGAGACAGAAAGGGAATTTATTCCAATAAGTGCAGTAGAGGCTTATTTCTTTTCCTTCTGTAGAAAAGGTAGAAAAGAAAGCTTTTGAGTTGTGGCTGCTTTGGTGCAGAGTGGGCAGAGCCAGAGGAGCTGTGAGAATCTCCCAAGTATCACTAGTTATCACCCGGGACTGTCACGCCAACAGGCAAGCCTGGATCCAGCCTCTATTTACCCTCACTCCTGGGCTTGGTGTTTTCATAACTGTGGGGTCTCCAAGCTTAACAAGGCTGTCAGTGCTGACAGGTCATTCTTCTCCATTCCCAAGTTATCTTTTGCTTCCAAAACTTAACTGTAGCGATTTCAAATCCTATAGTTTTTTTATACTTCCAGCTATGTCTATAAAAACATGCTCACCCACGCTGGCCCACAGATATCTTATCCTCCTGCCTTGTTGTCATAAGTGAAGGGGCATCCTTCTCGGATGTGTGTCTAATACCTGCATCTGTGCTCTGCGTGACAGTTAATCCTCTGTATCTTCCACCCAACCCTTGACTGGCTTTTGTCTGTCCCTATTTAAATATGCTTGAGATTTTCAAATCTTCATAAAAGTTTCTCTCTATTGCATGTCTTACTGTCCCCAAAGATCTGTTTTGAGAGTTATCTGCAATTGTTATCTTTACTTTCTCGCTGTTTTCTTGTACTTCTACTCATTGAAATCTGACTTTTACTCCTATCACTCCATCAAACTGCCCTTGCAAGGGTCATCCTACTTATAGCTCATGTTAAGGAACACTTCTAAGTCCTTAGGCAAGAAATCTCCTCTGGGCAGCATTTGACACTGTTGACAAGGTTCTCCTTATTGAAACACTTTTATCTCAGTGTCTGTGACACTGTGCTTTTTTGGTTTTTCTCCAACTTAATCAGATCAGATTGTTTCTTCTCAATTTCCTTTTTTTGTTGTTACTGTTTTCTTTCTGCCCAACCCTTAGATACTGGTGTTCTTAAGAGGGCTCCTTCTTTCTCACTCAACACGTTTTCTCTCAGGTGATCTGTAATAACAAGCTGTTTGCTGATGACTGCCACTTATTTGTTTAACAAGTATTTATTGAAATGGAAACAAATCATAAGAATAAACAAATTCAAATGCTGGATCACTGAAAAGATCAATAATAGAAGTCAACTTCTTGTGAGGTTGACTACTTAAATAGAAAGAATGAGAGTAAAAATATATAAAATTGAACGTAAGAAAGGAGATATTTTCACAGATACAGAAAAAATTAAAATGTTCATAAAAACCCTACATCCAACTCCTATGGCAATACATCTAAAATCCTAGAAAAAGAGATTATTTCTTATCAAAACATAATTCACCAAATTGTACTCAAGAAGTAGGAAGTTTGAATAGATCAATTTTCAGTAAGAGTTTGGAAAAATTATAGGAACCATTGGAAAAGGGACTGAGATAATAATATTCCTATTTACTAATTTAGTTTTTTGGCAAGGGAAAGGGGAGGATGAGGGCTTGTAGAAAGTAGGTTGTGGTCAATAAACTTAACAGAGGAAGTGGTCAGAGAAAGATGGCTGAGAGTTTCCCTGTTCAGCATGTAGACTTTTTTCTTAAAACTCCTGGTACCGCCCTAAAGCAGGTGTCTATAAATTATGAACAAGTGGCCAAATCCAGCCCACTATCTTTTTCATAAAGGTTTTTTGATACACAGCAACACCCATTTGTTTCAGTGTTGTCTATGGCTGCTTTGGTGATACAATTTCAGAACCGAGTAGTTACAGCGGAGACCAGATCGTTCATAAGACCTAAAATATTTGCTATCTGGATCTGCACAGAAAAAGATTGCTGACTCCTGCCCTAGACCTCATCTCTGTCCGCTTCTATGTCTGGTGACATAGAAGGTTCCGTAGGACATTTTCGTCAGAGAATATACCTCCTATTCCTACAGAGGAAGAAGAAGGGTGGTTGCCTAACTCTGTCGGGGATGTGGGAGGGGGTGGACATTTAGGAGTTTAATTATTTCTTTTATATGCTTTTATATAGCACTCCCCCACAATCTTTGGCTGGACCTAATGCCATTAGTTTGTTAGTTTTCCAAGGTCCTCAAGTTGGTGATGAATATGCTACTCCGTGAGTGCCTTGGTTTGACTGTCCTCAGCTTTTGAGTCACTTTCCATTTCTTCCTTCAGTCTTTGTCTTCATATATTGTAGCTTGGATTTAAGGAAGTTTCTTACTTTTGCTCAGCTGGGGTTTGTGTTTCTTGTTTCTGTTTCTCTTTCTGTTTGTTTACTTAAGGTGATATAATTATCTTAAAGTCCAAATGAAAGTATAAATTCCTAAGAAGAGAAAATAAGATAAACATCTCAGGACGTGGTAAGATCAAAGTGTGATTGGTATGAACTTAATGATATTGAATCCATTCAAAATGCATCACAGAAACAAAAGAATGACTATAGTAAAATGTCTCAGTATATGAGATCATTTAATATATGATTTGATCAAGGCTTTTTGTTGCAGACAACAGAATTTACTCTAGCTAATTCAAATGAAGGGGATCTACTAGGATGGGTTAGGTAGCTTTCTAGATGAAAGAACCATGCTTGGATGTTATGCAGCCAAGAAGAGGGTTCACCATACATGAGACATTTCAAACGGAAGTAGCATTGCTGCTACTCTTATTGGTTGGGATTTATGATATAAGAACTTGAGAAATCCCCTCACAGCTACCCCAACAGAACAAAATATTTCTTTCTTTCTTTTTTCTTTTCTTTTTTTTTCTTTTTTGAGACAGGGTCTTGCCCTGTCACCCAGGCTGGAGTGCAGTGGCGCAATCTTGGCTCACTGCAACTTCTGCCTCCCAGGTTCAAATGATTTTCCTGCCTCAGCCTCCTGAATAGCTGGGACTACAGGCATCTGTCACCACGCCCAGGTAATTTTTGTATTTTTAGTAGAGATGGGGTTTCACCATGTTGGCCAGGCTGGTCTCGAACTCCTGATCTCGTGATCCACCCACCTCGGCCTCCCAAAGTGCTAAGATTACAGGTGTGAGCCACCGTCCCTAGTTCAAAATCTTTCTTTCTTTCTTTCTCTCTCTCTCTTTTCCTTCCTTTCCTTTCCTTTCCTTTCCTTTCCTTTCCTTTCCTTTCCTTTCCTTTCCTTCTTTCCTTTCCTTTCCTTTCCTTCCTTCCTTCCTTCTTTTCTTCTTTCTTTCTTTTCTTTCTTCTTTTTCGGAGTCTCGCTCTGTCACCCAGACTGGAGTGCAATGGCATGATCTTGGCTCACTGCAACCTCTGCCTCCTGGGTTCAAGTGATTCTCCTGCCTAAGCCTCCCGAGTAGCTGGGATTACAGGCACCTGCCATCATGCCGGGCAAATTTTTTTGTATTTTTGTAGAGATAAGGTTTTACCATGTTGGTAAGGCTGGTCTTGAACTCCTAACCTCAGGTGATCCACCCGCCTTGGCCTCCCAAAGTGCTGGGATTACAGGTGTGAGCCACCATGCCCAGACAATTTCACTGTGCTTTCTAAGAGAATAAACATTTTTTTGTACAACTACTTATCATATTGACCTCTCTGCTGTAAGACTTGCTTGGGTGTGTCTGTTTGCTGGCATCCTCATCTCATACGTAACAATAGTACAACTGGATCTAAGAATGCTGGATTTTTGCCTTTAGCCTCAGACTGTATAAGAAGGCAAACTAGAAGGGAGTGGCAGCTGAATGAGCCAGATCACAATATCTTCCGCAACGACCAGGGTAGCACGGCAGCACTTCTGAAAGAAAATAGCACTGGACTTCATCCCATGTGGGTAAAAAATCCAGACAAAAAAGGGGGAAAAGATAAGATACAATTAGAAAAACAATCTACATGTATTTGAGATTTAAACAGAGCCATCTTAGCAATATAATTCCTAGAAACAGATCTTGAATGATTTGTTGAAGAGACAAAGTCTGGAAGCTGTAGAAGGAGACATGTTTGACTGTGTGAAAGGGAAAGCTTTGATTTTAAAAAAAGGATCCAAACTGGTGTCACTTAGACCTGTTTGTAAGTTTGTAGAGCTGTCCAGTCTGCCATGTGCTATCAACCCATTCCTAGGCAAGTACAGAAACTGAGAATAAGCACTTATAGACTTTTATAGATATTTGATATTGCCATGACATCCAAGTGTGTGATTTTGTATTTTACAAAACAGTGATTTGCTGTAGGTTGGAAATATTGTCCAGTACTGGGCCTTTGCCACAGAGAATTTAAGAAACACTTCCATAAGGAAAGTATAGATACATGGGTGAACTCTGGAACAAAGTTATTTGCAATATAGCTGACAAAGTATTAAACTCTATAGTATACAGAAAATATACAAGTTGACATGAAAAAATTTTGAAAAGTACCAAGAAATAAATGGATTCAGAGAAGAAATTCAAATGTTCAGTAAAATCATACGTCATTTGAGCTCATGAATGGTTGACCATATGTTTCCACTCTTTAGACTTATAAAAATTGAAAAGAGCTATAATACATATTGCTAATGCAGATATAGGAAATTCCTCATACATTGCCAGAGGAACTATGAATTTTTATAGCCTTTTTAGGAAGCAATCTGGCAGCATCCATTAAAATAAAAATAAATTGAACATACTCTTTGACTCAGCAATACTCTTACTGTGAATTGATCCTATCAAAATAAAAACACTCATAAGTAAGCACATCTCCTCAAACATGTTTATTGCAGCCCCCATTTGTAGTTGCAAAAATTTAGAAACAAAGTGGATGCCAGTAATAGGGGAATGGCTGAATAGATTGTGGTCCATTCACCCCAGGGAACCTTATGTGGCTATTAAAAAGAATGAATTAGAATTATACCAATTACTTTGGCAGGATTTTTATGAGGTATCCTTGAGAGAGTAAAAGAAGATGCAGAAAATGTTTCATATACTATCATTTATATGAAATCATAAATGATAAAACCCTGTACATGTATATCTTTTATCGGTATATATTGAAATATAATTGTGAACATTAAGAAAAATAAATACTAGATCATTAACATGGGTTATTGTGGGTGTGTCGGTGAAGATGTGGGTGAACCTGACAAGTGGAGAGAAGAAAAAATAGACAGTATTATAAATCACATCATGTATGATATGATTCAATTCATGTAAAAGTGTCCATTTTGTATATGTACATAAAACACTTTTTAAGACGATCTTTATAAAAGATGAGCTAGCTTTGTATCTACCAACTTGTAGGGAGAGCCACAATAATACGACAATACAATAATATGCCAATAAAGAAAACAATCAGAAAAATCAAATGGAAAAAGGTTAATATGTTGGTAGAAAAATATTCAAAGGGCATATATTGCGATTCAATAAGAGATAGATATAAAATCACCAATTGCCATGTGAAAAATATTCAACCTGATTAAAAATCAAAGAAATGCAAGTGAAAATATGATCAGATGTATATATTATTACACATAATAATATGTAAATATTACTAAAATCAGTAACTTTTGAGTGTGAGTGGCACTTTCAAGTATATTTCCAAAGAGAATGAAAATTAAAATAATAGTTCTAGAGGGAAATATCTAAAAAATCAAACCAGGTGTATGTCATTGATATTGATTCCTTTTGTAAAATTTTATTCTATCAATGTAAATATGTTAGTAGGAAGGAACTGTTTTTTCTGTGAAAAGAGATGTGCTAAGGGGTGTCAATAAGCAAATGAAATAACAGAATCTCTGTATTATTTACGGAGTGAAACACTTAGAACTGCCTAAATGTCCAACAGAAGGGAATTAGTTAAATAGAAGATTGTACAACAACATAAAATAGCTATTGTTATGAAAACATGCTCAAAATGTGTTGTGATTAAAATACAGGTGAAACAATCTTGTAAATATTTTGCTGCTTTTTTAGTAAAATATAGATTTCTATGAGAAAAAATTAGACAGGCAAACACAAAAAAGTTAAAAGTAATTTTGGGGAGCATGATGGGATTATGGGTAACATTTTTTAGCCTCGTGTCTTTCTGTGGTTTCCAGGTTTTCTGCACTGAGCAATAGTTTTAATTAGAAAGAAAAAAGATGTTATAAAAATGTTAAAAGGCTATAAAGATTACCATCTTCTGGAAGTGCACTCGGAAGGGAGATTAAGCAGGTAGGAGTTATGTGATGTATTCAGGAAGAGAACTGGCCACCGTGCTCTGTCACTCCCTCCACATCAGTTTGGCATATGAACTCTAACCTTTTGCTTTCAAAGCCGGAGATATAATCAAAGGTAGGTCATTAGTTAATTGCTTTGAGGTTATTTCCGAAGTCCCTAGTGGGCTCTTGTAAATGATTAGTAATATCATTATTACTTACACAATTGTGGGCAAGCCATTATTGCTTTCTCAGCACTGACTCAGGGTTTTATAAGCAAATGGCTCTCAACTTGGGGTTCCCTAACCTCGAGAGGTCCAAAATGATGGTAAGGTCTCTGAACTACTTTGTATACATAAAAAATATCAAGAAATTATGCCTTTATCCTTATAGTCCTGTACAGGCTGACAAAGCCTTATTTTAATAGCTTTTTTTTGTCTTTTACTTTTAACATAATATGCAACTTTCATTTGATACATCGTGATAAATTGGTAATTAAAATAGTTTTTGATAAATATACATATATTGGAAACTTGGTTTATTACTAAATGAATACAAATTTGAGTTTTAGAGAAGTCTTTCAAACATGGAATTAATTTTTTTTCCTGACTCTAAGATTATCCTTGTATTTAATATTTAGGCCCAGCGACAGTCCCTAAAATTTTATTTGTACTCCAGTTACAGATATGAACTTGTTATGATATTTCTGAAGAAGAACAGACTATCAGGAAGAGCTCTCCTGACTTAGCAACCATTCTCCATTTTCCAAAAGGGTAAACCAAGGCACAGAAAGATGGGCACAAGGTCATGGTTGCTGAAGGAAAGAGCTATTACCAAAATGTATATTTTATGTTTTCAAGTTTTTCACTTCTCCTTGGGTTCTAGGTTTTTTTCCAGGTAACTTATGCATGCAGAAGGTAACAAACACTCGTGCACACACACTGAAAATCTGAAGGAGAGTGAGAGAGTAGACATAATAAGTACTTTTGTTTAGAGAAGAAAGGCTGAGGCCTGGAGAAGTTAAGTGACATACTTAAAGCCACACAGCTACTCAGAGGCAAAGCCAGGATTTGAACATGGGTAGTCTGAATCCATGATCTTGGCCTTCACTCCTCTATAACATGACACTTGCATCCCTGAAAACAGAAAGTCAACCGGCAGCATTGTGAAAAGAGTTCTTTAATAAAATGGCTAATTCTGGCAACGGGCCCAGAGAGGAGATGGAGAAACCCATTTAGTTTTACTTCCGTGACTGATACATATCTTAAAACTGAGTTTCTTGCTGGAAGATTTTTTAAATCTTAACTCTAAAGACTGAGGAACTTAAAACTAACCGAAAATTCTGGCCATTATTGATCATCAGGGATATGGAGATATTTTAAAGAAAGAACTTCTAGCCAATGTAACACCTGGATTAAATTAATAGCTTCTCAATCCAGCCAATAGGTGCTTCTAAACGACGCTGGCTGCTGTCTATTCTGGAAGTGACCAGAACAAAGAAAGGTTTTTCGGTGTTATTTCCCTTGCTGTTTTCTCAATGTGCCGTGATGCTTCTGTTGTGGGAAGTTTAGCATTTAATGGATAAATTTGACAGTCCAGATGAGCTCTTCTAGGTAGAAGCATAGATTTAAATTTTAGATTCCAAGCAAAACTTTCAATTAAAAAAAGGGAAAAAATGCTTTTGAAGGAGAAAATATGGTGGCTGCTTAGTGTCTATGTGTAGGTTGGAGGGCTTAGTGTGGGAGGAGTGAAGAGAGCTTCCTTTTGTTGATTTCCCTAAGTCATCAGTCAGACTAGCAGTACATCAATATTATAAGCATTTTTCTAAATGGAAGAAATGAATGAGTTCCCATGTGCAGCCACTCAAAAGCCTGCATCAGCTCAGCAAAACTTTCCTTCCAAGAGGCCCACAGCCTCTGGCCTGTCTCCTCACGGAACAGAAAATGTGTGGAAAGGGCTTCATGCTCTGGTCACTGATTACAGAGTCAATTATCTTACTACAATTTTTTTTCACAGTAAGAAAACCTAACCACTTTCAATGAGAAAATGGTCTCTACTGCATTCTCCATAAATGTCCTTGACTCTTCTTGAGGGCATTTTTATGGCCCTCAGGTATACAGATTTGATAAAACATACCAGGTTCTCCGTACATGTTTGTTGAAATAAATTATTTTAAGACCTATTAAAATGGTGTGGGGAATACCTAACCCATAGGGTTGGGTTTTGTTTGTTTGTTTGTTTGTTTGTTTTGAGATGGAGTCTTGCTCTGTCACCCAGGCTGGAGTGTAGTGGTGCAACCTTGGCTCACTGCAACCTTCTGCCTCCCGAGTTCAAGCAATTCTCCTGTCTCAGCCTCCCGAGTAGCTGGGATTACAGGTGTGCGCCACCATGCTAGGCTAATTTTTGTATTTTTAGTAGAGACGGGGTTTCACCACGTTGGCCAGGTTGGTCTCGAACTCCTGACCTCGTGATCCACCCACCTCGGCCTCCCAAAGTGCTGGGATTACAGATCTGAGCCACCACACCTGGCCACATAGGGTTGTTTTTAAGATTCAATGGCACACTATCTGTAAACTCCTGTTGCCTGGCTCAATAAATGGTAGTTATAAAAGAGTGCTAAGTTCCATAGGAAAACAGAAATTGGTAAATGATGTGGGAATCTAGAAATTAATGAATTTACTTCCAGCTTTGAGAATGAAGATGAGTGTAACACTTAAAGCTTTTTCTCAGAAGTAACATTTGAACTGAGCGTTAGGGAGGAAGAAGTGTATTTTTCTTCCTCCACCATCTTTTTGTTTCTTTGGAGGGGAAGGTATACAGAATTGATTAAACCTTGGGCCATGGATGGCTCACATTTCCTGGGGGATAGGGCCAAAGAAGTTAGGTCAAATGCATGATGTGGTGGTCTCTCTCCTTCCCTGTTTCCATATATTTAAATTTCTATTGATCTTGGCACTGTCCTCTCTTTTATCTCCAGCAATCCTATCACCAATAGTTGTGTAGGCTGAATGGATGATTCCCCTCAGAGGCTGCCATCTTGCTTGCTAGTCTCTTTCTCTCAAGGACCTTTGTATCTGGCTTACCTTAGCCTCATTTCAGAATGACTGTGGTAAGATATAACTTTGGTATTACAGCAGAGTAAAAGTCCATATTAGTTTTCTAGGGCTGCTATAACTTAACAAAATTCCACAGACAGGGTGGCTTATAAAACAGAAATTTATGTTCTCAGTTCTGAAGGCTAGATGTTTGAGATCAAGGTGTTGGCAGCCCTCCTGAGGGCTGTGAAGGAAGGATCTGTTCCAGGACCCTCTCCTTGG
The DNA here is from genome assembly GCF_000951035.1 of Colobus angolensis palliatus. Lineage (NCBI taxonomy): Eukaryota > Metazoa > Chordata > Mammalia > Primates > Cercopithecidae > Colobus > Colobus angolensis. The sequence goes on from NW_012113697.1 coordinate 1,841,571, forward strand.
CTTGCAGATGGCCATCTTCTCCCTGGTTCTCTTCGTGTAGCGTTCTCCCTCTGTCCGTGTCTGTGGCTAAGTTTTCCGAGAGAGCGAGGAGTTTATTAGGTATTAACTCACACAATCACGAGTCCTACAATAGGCTGTCTGCAAGCTGAGGAGCAAGGAAAGCCAGTCCAAATCCCAAAACTAAAGAACTTGGAGTCTGTTGTTGTTTGAGGGCAGGAAGCATCCAGCACAGGAGAAAGATGTAGGCTGGGAGGCTAGGCAAGTCTAGTCTTTTCACATTTTTCGGCCTGCTTTATATTCTAGCCGCGTTGGCAGCTGATGAGATGGTGCCCACCCAGATTAAGGATGGGTCTGACTTTCCCGGCACACTGACTCAAATGTTAATCTCCTTTGGCAACACCCTCACAGACACACCCAGGAACAATACTTTGTATCCTTCAATCCAATCAAGTTGACACTTGGTATTAACCATCACGGTCCATAACCAAGCCTTCCTTAAGGCTTGAATCTGCACCAGTGTTCCAATATTGTTTGCCACAAGGTCAAAATTAAGTGATGACTTTGAGTTCCAATCTGATCTGTCATTGTTCCCTTTGCATGTTCCCTGTTGAGCCTCTGTGATAAAGAAGTCATTTGAATATACCTGGTTCCCCGATCCAAGTGGCAGCTAACAGTCTTCACACACCCTTCCCTCAAAACCCTAATGTGAGCTTTGAAAGATGCATGATTTGAATGTGTGGAGATGGAAAATTACTGAGCCTGTAGAGTAAATGTCACATATGGGACTTGGTCTAAAGTGAGCTTACTGGGGCACCTACCTTAAGGACAGAATTCAAAGGGATGCCAAAAAGCTTATTAATCAAGTTAAATAATATTTCAATGAAGTATTTAAAAAAGCAAACTAATAAAAAAATCTACGATAAAAAACATATCAAACTTTAAAAAGACAAGATCCATGACAGTCCTTCAAATATTTTTCGACAGGTGTCTAAAAACCTCTCAGAGCCTCCAAGCCTTCTAAGAGCCTCTATTTCTGGGTTGAAGTCTTGCCGTGGTGTCAGATGTCTCTTATAGGATGTGGTATTTAGATCTCTCACTACTCTTCCATTAATTCATTCAACAAATTATTTGTTTAGTGTGTGTCTACTAAGTGCCATCCAGAATAGTAATTAAATTGTCAAATTAATAAACAAGCAAATATCTAATTACAGTGTTTTTAAAAAGACACCCACAGAGGCTGTCTAGTCTAGTAGAAAGAAGAAGCATTGACAAAGTCGTGGGTGTCAGAAGGGCTTGGACTGGATGGTAAAGGATCCTTAAAATAGGTTTTTCATTTATTAAGTCAACAAATAATTATTTCGTATCTACTAGTGCAGGGCATTGTACATACATCAGTTAAGCATTTCAAAATGCTAGTAGGCAAAATGATCTAGAGATTCAAAGTGTAAATTGTCAGTATTTTTCAAGAGATTAATTTCATGGAGGAAGGCCTCTTTGGTGAATTACTCTAAGAGGCAATATTTACTGGATACATGTCATTGCATTCCTCTAGCTGTTATTCCTCTAGCAGCGATACCTAGAGGAGTAGGCAGAGGTAGTGCGAAGAGGGCATTTCTTCTTTATTAGTCATGACAAATGAGACATATAAACCAAATTGGCCAAAAGTGGAAACTAAGTACAGTGATGAATATTTTAGTGAAGAAGATGCATATTTGGTTGCAAAATTTCAAGTCTGCTAAGCCTGTATGAAAACTACAATGAGCTATCAGTTAATCTCTAATGTTTAAAGCTCTAGGGAGAGAAGTAAGCAAGCTGCATCCCTTGTTCATAAAACCAAATGACCACTTTCAACCCTCAAAAGGCAGTATTTAGCCGATGATGCTTTAAGTAATTTTCTGGAGTTACGGAGTCAATGCTGCAACAAGAGGTAGCTTCAAGTTTCCTGTTTGTGGGGAGGGAATGATAGGGGAAAAAACAAAATTGGCTTCCTTTCTAGGAAAAGAGGATGAAAAAGATGGGATAAGAAAGACAAATAGGCTTACCCAGACAATGGGCAGGAAATCGGGTGTAGCAAATGGCTTTATAAAGAGACAGCACAGGGCAGTAGTGGGTGTGGACCTATCTAACTGAAATGACAATTCAACTAACACTGATGGAGCACCTACAACGTATAAGAAACCATCCTAGAATGCCCTGGGGGGGTTCATGGTCCCTGCCCCTGAGGTACTGATAATAAATATGAAAGGGAATGACATTTGTGAATTATTTTAATATAAAATGAACTCTGGAATATACTAATATAAATATATAAAATATCATATGTGTACTGCAATAATAAAACACACATATGTATGTATGTGTATGTGTGTATATATTTTGTATATATATGTACATATGCATACATGTTATGCATATGTAACAGGTTATACATTATACACATGTATAATGTGTATAATATACGTTATTCATAAACATAATTATGTTTATAATTACATAATGAATGAATATACGTAAATTCATTAAACATAAACACATGTTTATATATATGTATATCTTATATAGAAAGAATGTATAGAAAACATTCAAGTACTGTTAAATATCCATCTGAAAACCTTGCACTCATTCTCCTCCTAGTCTGGAAACTGTGATATTGTTTAAAGCTGGTGTTCGGCACAAAATCAACACAACGCAAGGAAATAAATGACATCGTCAAGAAGCACTTGCTGTGACTTATCCAATGTGAGTCTACAGGGCAGCACTGTGTCCACCCCCATTTCTCATAGGGATTCTGTGAAATAGATCACTTACAGCGCAGAAAACAGTGAGAGAGCCCCAATTCACTCCATCATTGTAAGCCCAAGACATAGGTTCTGCTGGGCCACAGCCTCACTGGTCACCTGGCCTTCTATTTGGAAGAATCTCAGAACAGCTGACTTTAGTGCTTGATGGAGACCAGGCTCCAGGCCAGCCACCCCGTGGCTCTGGATTTCTGATTGCAGCCTCTTATAAGTCAGCTCAGCAGTGTGAGTACTATGGGTTGATTCCCTTAATCACTGATGTGGACAAGACGGTTTGGCCTTATGCCAGGGTTCTTGGCTCTCTGGCTCCTGTTCTGAAAAACATCCATCTTCTGCAGTGACACTGACAGGAGAAATGAACTGCCCTCTATGTCCTTAAACTCTCCACTTTGTCAAAACAACAAACACAGCTCAATACACCAGGGGCTTATCTTTTAACCTTTGCTGGTGTGTTAGGCTTTAACATTGCTGACCTGGGGCTCTGCGCCCAGGCAAATGGACAGATCTATTCCTGAGATGCTGTTTGCCCTCCAGTGTCAATATTGGCAAAGGGAGGGGGGATCAATGGCAGTCTAGCTGGTTAGATTAGTCTTTGCAGGAAAGATACTCAAAGACCGTGTTAATACTGGTTTGACTGATTCTTAACTTCATGGATGAATCAATTCAGTTTAAAAGGGTGGAGCCCATAGGACGTGGAAATGCAGCCACAGAACGCCCCCTGAGTCACATCACCAGCAAAGAAACACACATGGACATTTGAGGGCCACACTTGTGATGGTACGCATCATGAAAAGAGAATACTACACATTCACAGTCCTGCTTGAGAGTCCTGTGTCTCGGTCAGTCCCAGATTACTTTCTTTTTTTTTTTTTTTTTTTTTTTTTGAGACAGAGTCTCGCTCTGTCACCCAGGCTGGAGTGCAGTGGCCCGATCTCAGCTCACTGCAAGCTCCGCCTCCCGGGTTTACGCCATTCTCCTGCCTCAGCCTCCCAAGTAGCTGGGACTACAGGCACCCGCCACCTCGCCTGGCTAGTTTTTTGTATTTTTTAGTAGAGACGGGGTTTCACCGTGTTAGCCAGGATGGTCTTGATCTCCTGACCTCGTGATCCGCCCGTCTTGGCCTCCCAAAGTACTGGGATTACAGGCTTGAGCCACCGCGCCCGGCCCCAGATTACTTTCATATTATTCTGGGAAACCAGCAGAATTCCTAAGAATAGCCAACTGTGACCAGCATGCTGCCAAATTATTTCTATTTTCCCAGCAGTTGTTCTCCAATAAATGCTAATTTGCTAACTAAATGGATTATTTTTTGTTGGCATCAAAGAAATAATAACCAAGGGTCCCCTGGGTTATTTCTTGTTGTTTCTTTTCACTCTTCCACAACCACCCCTGCCACCTTAAGAAAGTTTATTGAATAAGGAACAAAGTCAGTTATTGTACTTTTTTTTTTTTTTTTTGAGACTGAATTTTCGCTCTCGCCCAGGCTGGAGTGCAGTGGCGTGATCTCGGTTCACTGCCACTCCACCTCCCGGGTTCTAGCGATTCTCCTGCCTCAACCTCCTGACTAGCTGGGATTACAGGCATGCGTCACCATGCCTGGCTAATTTTTTTTTTTTTTTTTTGTATTTTCAGTTGAGATGAGGTTTTACCATGTTGGCCAGGCTGGTCTCAAAATTCTGACCTCAGGTGATCCACCCACTTTGGCCTCCCAAAGTGCTGGGATTGCAGGCATGAGCCACTGCATCTGGCCCAGTCATTGCAATTTACAATTACAATACTTGTACTACCCAATTAATAGTATGATGTTCACTGTATAAATAGCATGTATGATGTTCACTGATAGTAGATGTTCACTGTATAATTAACATGTGTGATGCTCACTGAGCCACAGGGGTGTGTGACTTCAAGCAGCACTCCTCCCAGGGTTAAGGAACTAGGTTGGGCAGACACAGGATAAAACCACTCTTGCTTTTTAAAGATGCTTGCCAGAGTTTCTAAAAGCAATAATAACATTGGAGAGACTGAAGCAGTGAATTGGCGTGATGTAGAACTGAAAACTAACCCATATAAGGAACAGTTGGAGATATTCATGACATGGTAACCCTCTCTGGTCAAAGGATGACTATCTGAAGGAGGAGTTAAATTAGTGCTATGTTATTCCAGGTGGTAAAACCAGGACAAATATTTGAAAGTTACTAGGAAACAGATTTTATTTAGTCTCCTAAAAAGAGCTTTTCATCAAACTGAACTCTGTATTTTTACATTTTTATTTATTAATTTATTTTTTAGGTTCTTCCTCTGTCACCCAGGCTGAAGTGCAATGCTACTATCATAGCTCACTGAAACGTTGAACTCCTGGCCTCAAGCAATCCTCCTGTCATGGCCTCTCAAATTGCTAGGATTACAGGTATGAGCCACTGTGCCTGGCTTGAACTGTTTTTTAGAAAGATCACGCTCCCTTAAAAAAGCAGAGAGTTTCCCATCGTTGGAAATACTCAAAGCAAGACCAAGTGACAAGAGATGTTGCGTTGGGTGGAAGGTCACCTGGTGTGGCCTTGAATGTACTCCCGGCACTTCAGATCCTTTGATTCTGTGAAGAAAGGGGACCTATGCTCTTCTCCACTAGATCTTCAGTTTCCCTGGAATTCGTCCAGGATCTATGGTATTGTAGCAGTCAGATGTGGCTAGCTCCCAGGAATTTCTCTTATCTTGATAACTCCTTTAGGTCAGGAGATGGATACTAATAAACTCATGCAGGAAATTAAAATTGTCCTCCTTTAATGTTATTTGAAGTTAAACCTTTGGAGCATTCTTTCTTCCCCATGCTTTCCTCCCATTCTTTATTTAAAAGAATTGTGTGAGGAGCTGTCTTCCTCTGTAATTATCCCTGTCACGGCTGCTCAGGATGGTTTTACTAACTGGCAAGCAAATCTCCCAGAGAAAATGGATGATGGGCAGTTCTAAAGGGGAACATGGAGACTTTTCGTCTTGGAGCTCCTGTGATGGCAGCTTCTAGTCAAGATCCTCAGACAGGGGCTGACACTGCCTATAATGTCACCCCAAGATGAGAAGCTACTCACTCAAAGGGAATCCTCTGAACATGAGCTCCATGGCACCCCTTCCCACTTCAAAGTGTTGATTAGCCTGAGAGTGAGAGGTTCCTGCTGGATTAAGGCTTCACTTACTGTTAATTGATGACTTTAAGAAGTACCAGTCAGTTTTGCTAGATCAACAGTCAGCTTGGTTACCGGAAGTACTTCCATAGGTCCTGATAGCGTAGAGTTCTTAGTGGCCAAGGTTGAGGCTCCCCGCAGGGTGTGCAGAGCTTGTAGTGAGTTTAATTTGAGAGGGAAAGTGATTTTCATCATAGTTATAAAAAACACAGGGGAGTTCAAAAGGAATGTCTGTGCCAGTCTACAATGATGCACATTGAGACAGTAAGTCAGATGTCATGCTTTTAGGAGACTGAGTCCTCATGGCATCCAATCTGAATGCGAAGCAAAAAAACAAAACAAAACAAACAAAAAAAACCGAAAAACAAAATCACGTCATTCAGTACTCTTCAGCATGCCTTTTATTTTTGCCATTGCAAGTGCAGCTATAAAAATGGACTTGGGATCCAGGAATTAGGTGATAGGAAATCCAGGACTGCTTGATCCTTCACATAAGCAGGATAATTTTGTACTCTGAGCAACATTTTATCCCTTTAGGGTTGCCATGCACTTCAAACCATTCAATATCAGATCCCGCCCTATCATGTATCATCTGTGTAATATATCTTTTTGTGTTTCTTCACATAGTGAACCTCAGTAACTAAGGACTATTTTCGTGGGGGAAAAGCCAATTACCTAATTTGATTCCATTTTTGTTCAAGTTACCTGGAAATGACTATTGGCCACTGAACTCTAGAATGTAATTGTAAACTGAATAGTGTATGTGGCTCATATAAATTTGGTAAAACAAAATCTGATGACACTGGAGGTTAGATTAAACACAAAGCCCAAAGCTCAGGCCCTGTTCCACACATGCAGGGATGACTGATGGAAGCAATGGTTGTGTGCAACTGGGGTCAGTTCTCTCCTCTGCAACCTTCCCTCACTTCTGGAATAACCTCAACCTGTGGCTCAACTTAGCTTTCCAAGACATCATCATCACAACCTGTCTATACAGTTGCTTTAATTTAACTTAAGCACCATTCATTCAGTACCTATTATGTGTCAGACTCCAGCTGGGAATACAATGATCAGGAAACCATCTGGGGGCACTATGGGTATAAATAGCTATAGCATGCGAGATATGATGTGACAGAAAGTAGAAGCTATGGGGGGAACAGAGGAGGAAACAGTGAATTAGGAACAGTGGGGGTCAGTGAAAGTTATTAGGGGAGTTAAACACTGGTTCATGTGGAAGAAGCATTTCATAGGCTTAAAAAAACATGGTCATTTATAGGTTGAAACCTTATCTTGGGATTCCAGCTTTTCAATCTGTAACTGTATGTATTATTCAGGACTCTTGGGGGTTAATGGCTGAAAACTGACTCGAATTGGTATAAGCTAGAAAAAAAGATAGTTGACTGGCATCACAAAAAGTGCAAGATACAGATTTTCAGGTATGACTGGATCCACAGTCTCATTAGTTGGATTTTTGGTTTTCCTCCTATTGTTTGAATTTCCTATATATTTTTTTAATATTAATCCCGTATCAGATGTACGGTTTGAAACTATTTTCACCTTTCAAAGGTTGTCTCTTCACTCTGTATTGTTTGATGGAATCCCACTTAACTATTTTTGCTTTTGTTGCCTGTGTTTTTGGGATCATATTCAAAAAATCATTGCCGTCCGGGCATGGTGGTTCACAGCTGTAATCCAGCGCTTTGGGAGGCTGGAGCGGGTGAATCATTTGAGGTCAGGAGTTTGAGACCAGCCTGATCAACATGGTGAAACCGTGTCTCTACTAAAAATACAAAAATTAGCCAAGTGAGGTGGCACATGCTTGTAATCCCAGCTACTTGAGAGGCTGAGGTGAGAGGATTGTTTTACCCCAGGGAGGCAGAGGTTGCCCTGTGATGTGAGCCGTGATCATGCCACTGCACTCCAGCCTGTGTGACAGAGCAAGACTCTGTGTCCAAAAAAAAGAACATCATGACCTAGGCCTAGGCCAGTGTCATAGAGCTTTCTCCCTGTTTTCTTTCAGTAGGTGTACAGTGTCAGGTCTTATGTTTAAGTCTATAACTCATTTTGAGTTGACTTTTGTATACAGTGTAAGATAAGGATCTAGTTTCATTCATCTGCATGTGGATATCCAATTTTCCTTTATGTGCCCATTAGGGCTTGGACTCCCTTCATTTTCCACCTCTACTCTTTCTTATTGGCTTTATACAGGGAGGCCCTTCATACACGACGGTAAGGAGACCCCCAGTAGCTGCTGGTTTATAGTCTATCTTCTCAGCTACCTTTGTAGAAAGAGTACCTCTTGCCCCACAGTTACATAAAAAAAGTTCTGGAACAGTGTCTGTTTGGTTTGGCTGGTTTAAGCGCCCCTCATGCCTGTGTTGATCACTGTGTCCAGGGAGATGGACTGCTCTCTTTGGCAGGTCTAGACTGTGTGTCCACTGCAACCACATAGACTGAGGGGGGAAGGGGTGTTCCTTAAAGAAAATTCAAGTGTGGAATGAAGGAAGAATGCCAAGAAAAACCAACAGATGTCCACAGTTTCTTTCTTTTTCCAATTCTACTAGAAGAGTCTCTCCAGTTTTCCCGATGCCCTTAGTGTAGGGTTGTCTGTCAGAAACAGCAAATAAAAACACAGAGCATATGGATACATTTGCATTTCTGATCATGAATCATGTTTTGGTATAAGTATATCCCATAATCGTTGTTTATATGAAAGTCACATTTAACCAGGCGTCTTATATTTTCTCTGGCAACCCTTTAGTACCTCACAGAAGAAACTGTTGGAAATACTAGTGCCTAAAAAGATGTTAATAGCTTAAAATATTCTCTCGATGTGAGAGAATATGGTGTTGTTCTTAACAGGGTCTGAAATTTTCACTGAAGCAGTCATTATCAACTTTGCCTGTATATTGAAGTCTTCCAAAGAGCTTTAAAAATATCAGTAATTGGCCAGGCACTGTGGCTCATGCTTGTGATCCCAGCACTTTGGGAGGCTGAGGTGGGCAGATCATGAGGTCAGGAGTTTGAGACCAGCCTGACCAACATGGGGAAACCCCATCTCTACTAAAAATACAAAAATTAGCCAGGTATGGTGGCATGTGCCTGTAATCCCAGCTACTCGGGAGGCTGAAGCAGGAGAATCGCTTGAACCCAGGAGGTGGAGGTTGCGGTAAGCCGAGATTGCGCCACTGCACTCCAGCCTGGGTGATAGAGCAAGATTCCATCTCAAAAAACAAAATCAACAATTGGTTCCCACCCTAACTATACTGAATCAGAATATCTGAAGCTGGAATTTAGAATTTTTTAAGATTCGCTAGGAGATAATAGTACATGGCAAGGATTGAAAAGCACAGCACAAAATATTAATTCTTTGAAGGCATTTTTTCATTAGAAAACAAAGAAAAGGGGGTCTGGAAAGCCTTTCCCAGTTTCTAAGATCACACCAGTAGCCAGTTCTCTATTCTGCCTTCTACAAGACGGTTTCTGGTTTACACAATACACTGCTAAATTTGATAAAAATCACCCCTGGAATGATTCTTTCAATGTAGGTGGCAAACATAGGCTGTGTCATTTTTATGAATGAGTGACGATAGAGAGTCATTCCTGAAAGAAAAAAGGATATGGGAGGGTTCATTGTTATGTAGCCTAAATTTACAAAAGGAATCTTTTATTTCCCTGCATGTGTTAGCTACGAAGTTTTAGCACTTTTGACTAAACCTTTTAATAATGAGAGATTTGCAAATTATTTGTAGACTGTGCTTAGAAAGGCCTTAATAAATAACATCTTCAGTTGACATAGGTTAGATCAGTTTTGACATGGTCACTATGTGTTGACTCTGTGTCTCCTTTCTGCTTCTCTGCTCTCCTTATTCTCTTAGATCATGCTAGGTATGTGACTGTGGCTTCTGATTGGCGTTAACTACATTTGCATATGTTGGTTGTCTCCAGTTATACACACTGGGTCTCAAATTCTAGTCCAGACATGAGCTATATCAGAATCATATATCAGAATCATCTGGAAAACCTAACGCATGCAGACACACGTACACACACACAAACACACACACACACACATACACACACACACTCCATCCTCAGTAATTTGAGTCATTTGATGCAGCTGGTCTGGGGTAGAGTCCATGGAGATTATTGAAAATATCACTCTATTGAAAAAATGTGATTCTACTGCACATTCAGCTTTGAGAATCACTAGGCTAATTTATAACATTCAGCAATTTGTTGGGTAAGGTTGATGATAATGAAAGTTACCATTTATTGAGGGCGTATGATGCACGGAGCACTGAGAGAATCTTTACAACATACATCATCTCTTTCAGGCCTCCACGTGCCCAATGAGATTTTATTTCCATTTCCTGAATGGAAAAACTGAGCAACTGAGTATTGTGGAGGTCATCAAGCTTATATGTGATAAAGCTGGATTCACATCCACATCTTGACATGTCTCCAGTTCCTGCACTACTGTATATGGTATTTTATGGTTCTTCTGGCCACATGGGGCCTGAGTGCAGGAGGTCACATATCTGAGGGCTTTGTTTTTTTCCTGGACAGGCTGTTCAGCTCATCTATTTATTGGGTTCTCCCATCTGACTCATGTACATCCTGCCAGGCAGAACAGCCTATAAACTATGTGAAGGAAGGTTTGATGTCTTACTGTGACTCCTAGAACCAATTACAGTGACCTGTCCTCTGAAGAGAGTGATGAAATGTTCCTTCATGATGGTAGTCAGGAGTCCCTGACTTCTGAAGAGATGAAACTAAGTCCAACTTTCCAAGCTTCTTTCTTGTGTCTTCCTGGAGAGCTGAACTCTTTTGGGCAAGAGACAGCGCTTGTAACATCCATCTGAGCTCCTCCAATGGCTCATTTCTCTCTAAGGTAGTGGAGTTTCTTGTTGATAACTGTCTTAATTTGTTCAGGCTTCTATAACAAAATACGATAAATTGAGTGGTATATAAATGACAGAAATTTATTCCTCACAATTATAAAGGCTGGAAAGTCCAAGACCAAGATGCTGGCAAATTCAGCGTCTGGTGAAGGCCTGCATCCTTGTTCATAGATGGCGCCTTCTTACTGTGTCCCCACGTGGCAGAAGAGGCTAATGAAGTCCCACGGGAGTCTAAGGGCACTAATCTCATTATGAGAGCTCCACCTTCATCACCTAATGGCCCACCAAACACCCTACCCCGTAATACCATCACCTTGGGAATTAGAATGTCAACATACGAATTTTGAGAAGTGGATGGGGGCAGGGGCACAAACATTCAGAACACAGCAATAATTCACCCAGAAGAGTAAAACACTGTCACATATGAAGAACAAATTAAGATAATGCAATAAACAGGACCCTTTTGTAAGGAGAAAACTTTTGATCAGCTCACTGAGCTTCCTGTGTTGGTCTATGTAAACACCAGTCCCAAGAAAGGCTCAGTGAACAGATCGGTGTGGGGTCTAGATATTTCCTTAATAGAAAAAAAGTATCCTGAAATCTCCAAAAAGGTAATGATTTTTGCAACTGGGGTTTTCCGCACTATTGTGCTTACTATTAGCATAGCTCTGTATAAATACTGTAATAGTTTCATAATGTGCTTCCAGCTGCCTGCTACCCAGAGTGGTTGGTTATTCAAAACAAATCTTTGATAAATATGATATTTTTTGTTCCATTCCTCATTTCTTCCTGCTGATTGCTCACACTAAGCAGCCACAAGAGCTTGTTTTCTTCCCCTTTCTTTTTCCCATGCTAAACAAAGAATGAAGACATATTAATGTGCATGAGAGAGGTGGGCCGCAGAGATGTCCTCAGCAATCCAAAACCAGGAGCATTCCATATGTCTGAGGGCTCAGAGGCTCAGAGGTCGATGATCAACCCTTCAGCTGTTAACATTGAGGTCAATGTTTCCAACCCTGTCTCTGATGGTGGTAACGTAGAAGCCAGTTTCTCTCATCAGCAGTCAATGAGAATGATTTACTAGTGCTATTGCAGTTCCCAGGGGAACAATTCTCATGGCTCAGTTGGCTGTCAAGATTTATCTTGTAGCCATCATCTAGTTAGAGTCTCTGAGCCGAGTCAACCAGTGGAAACTCAACTAATTTTTCTGTCATTCAAATCTCAAAATTGCAGCTTCAAGGGATCATCTCATCCTGTGGTTTTTACCCTGTGCTTCAGGGATATCTTGGGTCACCAGAAGTACTCCAGGGGCTAATGCAGAACGAGGGGTCACAGAGTGGATTGGGATCCAGGTAGCCCACTATTGCTTCAACTGGAGCTGCTGTGCTTTCCTACGCTTTTTATATTTAGGCTGCATATACAATTTTGCTTAATCTAAAAGAGAATATTTATTTTGATTTTTGGTCTGGGAAGCATGGATTATCCTTTCCCAACAGCATCCCAATTTCTGTTCCAGGCATTACCTCTTCTTCCCCTGCTATGCGCTGTCCTGGTGGGACTGGAAATTTAGGTGTTTATTCTGCAGTGGGACATAAAAAGGGTCTCTGGGGCACCATCCTAGATTTTCCTGCTTTCTGACCTGGTACATCCAGTGAAAAGGCCACCTACCCCAAGCTTGGCCAATCATACGCTGGAACTTTGAAGAGTGAACAAAGAACGCAAAGGTAAAAGTGTAATGGTCAGGGTTTATCTTCCCCAGTCAATGTTCACTTTTGCTCTATAATGCTTCTTTTTCTGTAGTTGATACTGCCAAGCTCCTTGCAGTATCTTGCTTTGTTCCTTATTATTTCTTAAACTTGGTTCCTTAGCTTTTGAATCAATTCATTACATTGGATATCCATATGAAATTAACTACTTTTTTCTCACAACCAAGACACTCTAACTTATACAAAAACTCTTATTTTATTGGAGAAGAAATTGATGCTAAAACAGGATGTATACCCTGCTTAAAAATCCCTCATACTAAATAAGAACTAAGACTAGAACTCAAATCCAGTTTCCAGGCTAGGCTCTTTCTTTTGCACTGGAGGAAAACTCAAATGCCTATAGTGGTCAGACAGGCAACAAAATGAACTACTTGTTTCCATTTTTTTCTTAAATTACATGGACTTCTCAATTTTTTATTTGCATGATTTTGGTTGGAAAAAAGAGCACAGAAAAATATTTATTTACTACTTAAAAAGTGCAAAAATAATAGTAATTGGCAGCCAATACTTTGCTTCAGTATTAAGTATACAATATGGAGTGGTGGAGACTGTGGAAAACCGGGGAACAGTTTTTATCTAAAAGTAATTGGCACTGTTCAGCTCCAGCTTGTTATTGTCTTGAAATAGCTTGGTCCCGTTGTTGCCAGAAATAGCTATTACCTTATGTGTTTTTTTAGATAAGTGAGGCATGTAAATTTATATCAAAATAATTCTGTTTTTTTAGTGGTGGCTCAAATTGTTTAAAACTACTTTGAAGCCCAAGGAACATGTCTCTGGGTTGGATTTAACTCAGGTACCATTGGTTTGTCACTTCTCTCTTACCTCATGCTCATTCTTTCTTTTTTCCCTAACTTTATATTCCTGCCTCCTATGTAATGCTGTGACTGTCTCATTCCAAACCTGGAAAACTTCTAGAAACAAATTGTATATTGAGTCCTGAGATATTCTCCAACAGAAAGAAAAATGCAAGCTTGATTTATTTTCAGTTTGGCTGTCCTTATATTCTTAGCTAAAGTTCAGGGTGAAGGAAAAGGTTTAATTACAGGAGTCATTAATTAGAGTGTTTAGTTTTCCTATAAGGATAAAGTGGGTATCTGTGGAACAATTATGTCACATAGATCATTATCTGGAAAGGTCAGACACGAAGAAATATTGATTTCAGGAGTTTAGGATGATTACCTTACAACACTGTATGGAAAAAGTCACTGTGATGTGTGTATGACCAAATGAAATAATGTAGCTGAAAATGGCATGTAATAAAATATAGAATACTGTGCTAAAAATGTGGTTGTGTTATTACGAGTAAAAATGAAGACAGAAAAATGTGTTTTAAAGAATGTGAAATATGCTGCAGGGACTTCCCACAGTGAGTTTAGACCAGGGGTTGGCAAACTACAGCCAGTTCAAATCCTGCCTGCTGCTGGCTTTTGTAAATAAAGTTTTATTGGAATACAGCCATGATCATTTGCTTACCTATTATCTGTGACTGCTTTCATGCTACAGTGGCAGAGTTGAGTAGTTGCAGATATCATATTTTTTGCAAGGTCTGAAAACTTTGCTACTGGTCCTTTGTAGACAAAGCTTGCCAACTCCTGATGTAGACCTATGAGAGTGTTAGGTCTGTTTTAGACATAAAGAATAAAGAAGTGTCAAGAGTCAGGAAAGCTTGGACAATGTTATAGAATTGAGAAGCGGTAGGATTCAGAGTGTATTTTGAAGATTCATGCTAAAAAACATTATTGGTGGATTGGATGAGGGTTATGAGGGGAAGAGAAGATGAGGTAGGAGACTAGAAGGACTTATTTTTGGCTCACAACCCTTCTGACAAAAACGGGATCTGGTCCAGACAAGATAAAGTAGAAAAACCAGCAGGAACCAGCAGATGGCTACAAAAGTAAGCCCTAGCTACCCTCATTACTCATTGGCATAAGACACTCCCACCAGTGCCATGACAGATTACAAATGCCATGGCAACAACCCAGAAGTTACCACCCCATTCCAAGACAATGACCTGGAAGTTACTGACCCTTTCTTAGAAAGTTCTAAATAATCCTCCCCTCAATTTGCATTGACTCACCTCTTAATTTGCATGTAATTGAAAGTGAGTTTTTCTGAGTATAAATACAGTTGTCAAGAGCCCATAGTTGCCGACTTTGGGTGTAGTGCCTATGAGTTAGCCCTGCTCCACAGGGAGCAGTACCATTCAGTAAAACATTGTCTAACACCATTAGCTCACCCTTGAATTATATCCTGTGCAAAGCCAAAACTCATCCCCAGACTAAGCCCTAGATTCCGGGCTTGCCTGTTCCACATCAAAGACATGAGGGGAAAAAAAAGGCAAGAGAAGTTAGGCAAGGGTCACAGTGCAAAGCAGAACACTTCAACTTCTTGGACTCTTGAAAGACCCTTGACATGGCTCATTTTGAACTTCTTCCAAATGGCTACTGAATGGTTTTTAGATCAGAATTATATTTGAGCTGATGTGTCCCTAGTGGTGAGAGAGAATAACATTAGTGGATGGGGATGGTTCTGAGTGAATATGAAGAGCTTATTTTATGAGAGAAAAACACAAGACTTTAGTAGTTTAACAGACATCCCCTATTCACAGGAACTTAGTTCAGAATAGAATTTTGAATTGAAGGTAGAAGTTCTAATATGGTCCCACAAGGAGCATTGTTTTTTTTTTTTCTTGGCAGAAGGAACTTCAGTTTCTGAAGTACACACTGTTCTGATAATATCTAGAAGAACTTTAATAGGATATGTGACAAATATTACAGATTGTACCCAATTCCTTATCTACTTCTTCCTTTATTATTTTACTTGGAGATACGGATATCTGGGTTAAAGATCACATTTCCCAGTCTCCCTAGCAGTTAGAGGTGACCATGTGACTAAATTCTAGCCAATAGGATAGAATGAAAGTGATCTGCAACTTCTGAAGAGACTCTCTCAAGGTATGATCCCTACCTCTTTTTGTAGCTTTCTCCCTCCTATTGGACAGAATAGATGTTTAATGATTTACTCTGGCAGCCTTCTCGAACAAGGAGGTCATCTTGGAACAGAAGCTATGAATGATAGAGCAACAAAAATTTAGGAGCCAGTGACTCTGATATGCTAGAGCACTATGCCAACTCTGGGCAGACTACTTCTGTATTTTCATTGTCCTGAAATCAATATTGCTTTGCAACTGAACTAATTTTACTTGATATATTATATACTCTGAAATGGAAAATGTTGATTATTTTGATCTAGTGCTGCAGCTTAAGTGATTTTTCCTGAGTTATCTAATTTGTGGACTCTGTGGTCATGGGAAGATCTTTCTTTCACTTGTAATTTTAGTAATATGCCTATTTTCTTTTATTTTCCTCTTTGTCAGCCTTCCAGAGGTATCAGTCTTTTTAAAGAAACACATTTGGTTTTACTGATCTTGTCTAATTTTTGAAATTTCAATTTTTAATTCCTTTCTTCAGTGTATGCTGTGCCTGTTTTGTTCTTTTTCCCCCCATGTTTCTTAAGGAAGAACTTTTGATGATAGATTTGAGAATTTTCTTCTTTTTACACATTTAATTCTATAAATGTTCCTCTAAACACTGCATTAGCTGCTTCCTGTAAATTTTGAATTGTTATCCTGTTCAAAATATTTTCTATTTTTTTTTGGAACTTTCTCTACATTGCATTGATTATTTTGAAGTTTGTTGTTTAACTTTCAAGTATTTGAATATTTTCCCTTTACATTTCTGCTATTCATTTCTAGGCTGAGTCCATTATAATCAGAGAACACACTTTATATATTTTAGTTCTGTTAAATTTGTTAAGGTTTGTTTTATAATGAATCCAGATGTTGTTTATATTGGAGAATGTTTCATGTGCACTTGAATGTGTATTCAGCTGTTGTTGAGTAGGTATTTTATAACTGTCAATTAGATACAGTTAGTTAGTGGTGGTGGTCAGTTCTTCTATACTCTCAATGATATTTTATCTACCAGTTCTATCAATTATTTAAAAATGGAGTGCTGATATTGAAATGGGAAAAGTTCCCTTATTCCCCTCTCAGGGCATGCGATGGAAGTGTGGCTCACTTCTTTGGTGCCCCAACTACTCAAACCTCTAGGGGGAACATGCAGACAGGCAAGTTGTGGGGCTCCAACCCCATGGCAGCGACTAGGGGTGAATGTTTACAGCTCCTGAAGTCCCAGTGGATGTGTATTACAGTATGCTCTTTTAGTTTTGCCGTCGTCAGGTGGCTTGTGTTAATCAGCTCAGTTAGACCCTCTGCCTTATCGCAAAGATAGAGGGCTTTTTGTATTCTGAGGTTCTTGCCTTGGTGTATCGGAAAAATCAAATCACACTTGGGCTTGGAGAATGAGTGCAAGGTTTTATTGAATGGTGGAAGTAGCTCTCAGCGGATGGATGGGGAGCCAGAAGGGGGATGGAGTGGCAAGGTGGTTTTCCCCTGGGGGCTGCTGAACAGCCAGACTCTCCTCCAACCACTGCCAACCAAATTGCACGTTGTCCCGCCATGGATGCCCTGCTGGTGTCTGCTGGTGTGTTCTTCTGCCAGTGTGTTTCTCTTGACGTCCAGCTGCTTGCGTGCATGCCTGCTAGGGTCTCGGAGTTTTTATAGACACAGGGTCAGGGCATGGCAGGCCAGGTTGGTCTTGGAAAATGCAACATTTGGGCATGAAAACAGGAGTGCCTGTCCTCACCTAGGTCTATGGGAATAGGCCGAAGGGTGGAGCCCTCTCTAGGGACCCTGTCTTTCTCTACCCAGCACTTCCCTGTGCCACTCCTGTATCAATATTCTCAGCTATATGATGGACTTATTTATGTCTTCTTTCAGTTCTGTCAGTTTTTGTTTCATATATTTTGAATGTCTTTTGTTACATGCATGTATATTCAGGATTATGTAATATCATTCCTTTTCCCTGCTAATTTTCATTGCTCTAATGTATGCATAGACTTATGTAACCACTACAGCTTTCTTTTATTTAGTGTTTGCATAATATACCTTTTTATACATGTTCGTTTTTTCTTTTTTGAGATGGAGTCTCGCTCAGTAGCCCAGGCTAGAGTGCAATGGCACGATCTCTGCTCACTGCAAGCTCTGCCTCCCAGGTTCACACCATTCTCCTGCCTCAGCCTCCCAAGTAGCTGGGACTACAGGCGCCTGCCACCACACCCGGCTAATTTTTTTTGTATTTTTAGTAGAGACGGGGTTTCACTGTGTTAGGCAGGATGGTCTCGAACTCCTGACCTTGTTATCCGCCCACCTCAGCCTCCCAAAGTGCTGGAATTACAGGCGTGAGCCACCGTGCCCGGCCTATACATGTTCGTTTTTAACTTGCCTGTATGATTATATTTAGACTGAGTGTCTTTAGACAACATAAAGTTGGTTCATGATAAAGATTGTTTCTGTCTTTTATTTAGTATAGTTAATGCATTTATATTTAAAGAAAGAATATTGGTATATTTGCATTTTAGTCTACCATTTAATTCTGTTTCCTCTTCTTTGTATCCTCATAGCTTTGCTCTATATTCCTGCTTTATTTTGGGTTATTTAAATACTTTTAGTATTCTATTTGAATTTATCTACCTATTTTTGATAATATCTCTTGGTATAATTTTGTAATGATTGCTACAGTGATTACAATATACATATATGTATTTTTCTCAGTATTTAAAATACATATTTTACCACTTCAAATTAAATATAGAAACCTTGTCACCATTAAGTTCCCATCATTTTCTCCTCTTATCTTGTGGTGTCTTATTTATCACATCTGCATATATTGAAAACCCAGCAATGTTACAATTTCAAATTTCAGTTATCAATTATGTTTTAAAGAATTTAAGGGAACGATAGTCTACTACATTTATGCAGATATTTACTATTTATTTTACTCTTCCTTTATTTCTGATACTCTAAGTGGACTTCTGATATTATTTTTTTCTTTTGGAAGAATTACTTTTATAAAGAAGCAGATCTGCTGAAAATGGATTCTCTTAGTTTTTCTTCACTGAGGCTATCTTTGTTTTAGCCTCAGTGTTGAAGAATATTTTTACTGGGTATAGACCTCTGGGAGTTCTGTAACTCTGAGGGTCAAGAAAATTCTTTCAATATGTTTTGTTGAGGAAATTATCTCTGTATTTTTACCTTTACATAATACCCTTCATATGCTTGAAGATTCTTGTTTTTAGTTATCTTTTTCTCATATTGCATGATTGCCAAAATTTTTAGTATCTGCTGCCACTCCTTTCCAGGTAATATGATAAAATCGTTAAACAGAACCTGGCTTTGTGGATAAGTTTCTGTGAGAACTCAGTAAATATTTGGCTTTAATTTTCCTGTCTATAAAATAAAAAAGATAACATTATATGTATATATATGACTGGTTTGACAGCAATATCTTTCAGGACTTTGAAAATATTAACTTTATTGTCTCCTTTTTTTTTCTCTTTCCTTCTTTTGTTTTTGTTTTGTTTTGTTTTGTTTTAGAGATGGGTTCTTACTCTGTTGCCCAGGCTGGAGTGTGGTGGCACAATCACAGATGACCGCAGCCTTGAATTCCCAGGCTCAAGAAATGCTCCTGCCTCAGTCTCCTGAGTAGCTGGGACCGTAGGGACACACCACCCTGCCTGGCTAATTTTTAAAATTTTTCGTAGAGACAGAGTCTCACTGTCTTGGACTTCTGGACTTAAGCAGTCTTCCCACCTTGGCCTCTGAAGATGCTGGGATTACAGGCATGAGCCAATCTAGCCATTTGAATCATTGTATTATGTTAATACATATGTTTCACTTTGTTTTCATTTTTATTTGGCTGCTTTCAAAAATTTTTGTTTTGTATTTACTTTTCTATCATTTTTAAAGGACGTGTTTGGGCATGGACTTTTTGGATTTATTCTTTTTTTTTTTTTTTAGATGGGGTCTCACTCTGTCACCCAGACTGGAGTGCAATGGCACCATCTCAGCTCACTGCAATCTCCGCCTCCTGGGTTCAAGCGATTCACGATTCTCCCACCTCAGCCTCCTGAGTAGCTGGGATTACAGGTACCTGTCATCATGCATGGCTAATTTTTGTATTTTTGTAGAGACAAGGTTTCACCATGTTGGCCAGGCTTGTCTTGAACTCCTGATCTCAGGTGATCCACTCGCCTTGGCCTCCCAAAGTGCTGGGATTACAGGTGTGAGCCACCATGCCTAGCCTTTGGATTTATTCTTTCTGGGACTCGTTGAGCTTCTTAAATCTACAAGATTATATCTTTTGCCAAATTAGAGAAGTTTTCACTATTATTTATTTAAGGTTTTTTGTTTTTTTTGTTTTTCCTGCAATGTATTATTTCCCCTGTCTCTGGGATGCTTATGACACAAATGCTAAACCTTTTCCTACTATCTTATAGTTCTCTCAGTCTCTGTTCATTTTTGAACTTTTTTTCCCTTCCCGTTGAGGACTGGTTAATTTCTGTTTATCTATTTTCAAGTTGACTGGCTCTTTCCAATGTCTTTTTATTCTACTATGCATCCTTTTCAGTAAGTTTAAAATTTTTATTAGTTGTATTTTTTGGTTTAAAACTTCCATTTGATTATTGTGTGTTTTCTATGGGTTTACTGATACCTTCTATCTTTTCATTTATTTCAAGAGTATTACTCTTACTTCTTACAGCATTTTTATGATGGCTGCTTTACAGTCTTCATAAGATAACTCCAATATCTGTGTTATCTCCTCATTCACTTCTGTTGACTCTCATTTTCCATCTGAACTGAGAATTTCTTAAATTTTTATATGCATTTCTGTTGTATTTTAATTATATTGAATATTATCATATGAGACTTTGGGACTTAAGTAAATCTTATGACGAATATCAATATATTTACTTTAAAAGGCAATCAACCACATGAGTTCAGGCTGACAGTCTCATCAGCCTTCAATGGATGGAGTTTTAGTGCTGGCTACATTTTCAGTGCCTTCACAGTGCTATTTGGATCTGTCACATGTGGGATCTACCCTATGGCCAGTTTGGTACTTGGATGGGAGTATATCCCTAATTATAGTTCCCGAAGCCTTTGGTTTGCTGTTTAGTGTCAGATTCACACATACACAACTTGTGGGTGAGCTTGGGAATTCCTAAACACCTATATGAAGTCCAGTTTTCTTTCCTGAGTTCCTTCCTCTTTGTGATTACCCTTGCACTTTCAGGCTTCCTGAGGCTCTCTTTTTGGTTCTATGATCAGCAAGATGGGGTTTCATGTGCGTTGCCCTACTGTATACTTTCTGTAACGTGCCTGACAAACTGCAGAAGAGCAGAAAGAGGAAGAAAGTAATAGGGAAAGATCTCCACACCATTGGAACCACAACTCCTCTGATAAGAAAGGATGGTTCAGAATTTTAGACTTCCATGGGTCCCCTCTTCCACTACTGTTGCTGCCACTACAGGCACTGGGGCCTGGGATGAGGGGAATAAAAAAAATAAGAAATTAATGAACAAAAATTTTTAAATGGGAGATTTTCCCCCACTCTCCCAGAATATTAGGATACTTCATTCCTGCTTCTCGATACAGAACTAGAGGGATTCTCCTAGAGCTCTGTCTGTCTGCATGGATCCCTGTTGGTTTCAAGCTTCCTTGATTTCATATTGGAGACACCATAAGAGAAAAGATGGTAAATCCATTCACATTCCCAGTCCGATGGCTGTTCACATTGTAATCCTTTTTCCTAGTTTACCTGCTACCAGTTATTTTTCGTAGGCCCTGAATAACTACTTCATGCATTCTGTTCAGGACTTATAGCTGCACATAGTGAGAAAGTCAGTGTGAATGTGCTTGGTCAATATTTTCTGAAACTGGAGCCATATCTAGATTTTAATCACTAGCAAGCCCCTTTCCTCCACCAGTTACAACTCTGAGTTCAGCATAATTTGCAGTTCATTCCACCTGTAATATATTATCACTTACAAAAATGCAATAGGGGGGCCAAAGGCTGCATTGAAGAGTAAGATAAATTTCAGATGCAAAGCAGACAATTGTCATAAACTTCTCATAACTGAGGGGTTCTATATAGGGTATAGGAAGGTAGAAATTATTCACTACATATAAAATAGCTTTGTTAGGAATTAACTCATCCTCCTCTGTTATTTTTTCTCAGGATGCTTGATTTAGAACAGTCTTAGTGTTCACTTTGACCATCATTTATGTACATAAAGTTGTCATATATTTGAGATACTTGTTGGGAGAAATTTGGGGAGTATTGCATCCTGATTCCATTCAGGGTTCAGTTCTTCTAGGAATAACTCTGATTTTTATTTTACTTTTTGTTTTCTTTTCTGTTTTTCGCTATCACTTTTTCAGATACCCAGCACATTTATTCTCTTCCTTATTTTATGGACAGAAAAATAAAGGCCAAAGATTGACTGAGTTCTCTCAGAAAATTATTCACAAGCCAGGTTCTGTCTAGTGATTTTATCATATTACCTGGAGAGAAGTGGTGGCAGATACTGAAAATTTTGGCTTCTTATTTCCATTGAGATAACATCCCAAATTTATCCTAGCCATCCATTCATCTGAAGTAGGGATAGGTGGGATAGGAGTTGGTGGGGTATTGAAACCGGCAGACTGGTGCAGAACAGACTCAATGAAACTGGCAGAGATTGGTGCAGAAGGGATCCAATGAACCTAAGAGTCAAGGATTTCCATCCTGGAGAGATTCTATTTAATTTAATGAAAAGCCAAGTCAAAATAGATAATCGGGCAAACATTTGATCTGGTTATTTCTGGCCCTGCCTCTGGTTTATCCAGTCTCTATGGTTTAGTGTGTGCATGTGTATCTGAGTGTGTCATAAACCCTTGAAATAGGTTGCAAACAAGCTTATTACAAAACAGGCCCCTATCGCCACTTCTAAGTTTACCTTTTGCTACTCCCCACCCAACTCCCTTCCCAATACGTTCTGCACTCTAACCTTTCTGAGCTACTTGCATTTTCCCAGATGGGCTGTGTGTTCCAGTTTTTTTTTCCACAATCTTTTGCACCTGCTGTTCATGCTGTTTACTCTCCTGCCCCTCCTTCACCTGGCTAACTCTAAACATTGCTCAATTCCTCACATATTTTCATACCCTCTGGAAATCATTCCCTGGCACCTCACACCTATCTCAGCAAGAGTTACATTTCATAAACAGAATTGGCTAGCTCATAAAGAGAAAGTCCAGCATAGGACAGCCGTCAGTGTTGTTTGAAGCCTTCTGAACATTCTTCTCTCATCACATGGAATGGCAGTTTTTAGTAACTTAACATGACTCTGTTTTAACTTGAAATTGTATCACACGCTTCTAGTCCCTTATATTAAGAAGCAGATATGGGCCGGGTGCAGTGGCTCACCCCTGTAATCCGAGCACTTTGGGAGGCCAACGTGGGTGGATCACCAGTGGTCAGGAGTTCGAGACCAGCCTGGCTAACCTGGTGAAATCCCGTTTCTACTAAAAATACAAAAAATTAGCTGGGTGTGATGGCACATGCCTGTAATCACAGCTACTCAGGAGGCTGAGGCAGGAGAATCGCTTGAACCTGGGAGACAGAGGTTGCGGTGAGCAGAGATTGTGCCATTGCACTCCACCTTGGACAGCAAGATCAAAACTCTATCTCCAAAACAAAACAAAACAAAACAAAAGCAGATATTATCTTTATCTTTTCTGTGCAGAGTGACTTACTATACACCTTGAAGTGCTCTGATGGAAGGTACGGAAACCTCTGAAAGGAAGCCGTCCAAGTAGGAACTGTCAACAAAAATGTCGTGGATGAGTCGACACTGTAAGTTTATAAATCTTTTCTGCATATAGCTATTGCATTGAATCCTGATAACAGCCTCCGAAAGAGGCATATCATCATTTTACAGGTGATGAAATGGGGAGTGATTGAGGATTGGTGCCTAATAAAAAGCACCTGTCTGGAAGCCATGGCACCCGATGTTTCTGAGGTGTCGCAGGAATAGAGTAGAATCACGGAAAGAGAGAGAACCTCCTCACATCCGGCAGCACCACCTAACATTCGTTGGCACAGTGGCCTCATCAGCACCTCTGATAGGATCTCACTGTCTCTGTCTTCTTGTTTCCTTCAAGTCCTTCTGTAATCTCATTTCTAAGATGGGAGTGAAGATACAAAGGAAATCGCCTGAAAGGAGTTAATTGTCTTTGCTTCTGATTACCTTCTTTTTTAAGGGCAGTGGTTTAATTATTGAGACACTAACCACATGCTAGATTTCCTGGGTGAAAGACTTTCCTTTTAACATGATCACACTGTGTTAATGATACTGATCAGTCCCAAAATACTGCTAAAATAATTGTCTATGAGCAGGTTGCTCTACAGAAATATTCATGGAGCTTAGAGCATTAAACCTCCCAATTGCATACTAAAGAAAATTTTTCAAACCGTAAAATTACTTAGCAAGAAAAAAAAATACATTAATTTAAAAATCTATACTTAGCCAGCCCAAAACAATACTAGAAACGTTCCAGAAGTGGCAATTTAAAGAGGTAGAAAATACCACACTTCTCTATGTGCCTCCAGTACCAAATAAAACTGTTCCTATTTACTCTGCAGGGCGGACCGGTGCTTTGTAAAGTTTGGTTTCTTAACAGCAGTAAAGGGAGTTCTAATTTGGCTTTAGGTCAACATGCACAAGATTCAGTTTGCCAGAAGCGGCTACTCAGTGACTTAAGACTCTAAACACGTGAGGATCTGAGACCCCCACACTAAAAGTTTGGAATAAAGACAGCAGGTTCTAAACTCTGACTTCAAGTCAAGTGCTAATAGTTAATAATGAGAACCACTCAGGCAAATTCACTTTTCCCAGTACATTTAAGGAAGTGGTTCTCACACTTGAGCTTGTGTAAGAATCCCCGGGAGAGCTTGTTAAAACACAGATGGCTGGGCCCCACCCCAGGTTGTCTGATTCACTAGAGCTGGGGCGTAGCTCAGGCATTTGCATTTCTAACAAGTTCCAAGGTGTTGCTGATGCGGCTGGTGTCAGAGCAACACGATGAAAACTACTGATTTGTTTAATGAAGACAGTTGATGCCAAGGTCATAGTCATGATTATTTACCCCAAGGAGTTTACTCCTTCATCTGGTGGTCTCCTTATTCCCCAGTGGGCAGATTTCCCACTTCATTTACTTCATTTTGTGCTCCATTTTAGCCTTTTTTTTTTTTAAACCATTGTCTACCATATTGGCTGTATTATTGTCAGTATCCAATTAGGGTATTTTGGACTGTAACAACGGAAAAGAGAACTCAAACTGGTTTAGAAAGTTATTAAATGGATTTATGTCTAATAAACATAATTTACTAGCTCATAAAGAGAAAGTCCAGGGTAGGGTAGCCTTCAGTGTTGTCTGATGATGTCATCAAGGACCCATGTGATTCACTTCTGTTTTTCTGCTCTGCAAGCCACGGTTTTGGCTTCACGATAAGACTGGTTCCCCTTGTGGTTTTAGGACAGTTGCTGGTAGCAATCAAGTTTTCAAGTTGCTTGCTCACATCCCTTGGAAAAGTGACTTCCTGAGGTTTTCTTCAGAATAAAGAGAAGTTTTCCAAAGCCTCTGGCAGGCCTCTTGTTACGTCTCATTGTCCAGAAGTAGGTCACATGCTCAATGCCAAACCAACCACTGACCAGGAGGAGTGGTTTAGCTTTAGCCCAGTCAGGCCTACCCCTGGATTTCAGAGTGACGTCAAATTCTCCTGTGTCCTGTGATATGCGTGATACAAACCTAAGTGAAACTGGCATACTCTTGGGAAGGAAGAGTGGAGAATGGGTGCTGGATTGCAACTAACAGTATCTACTACACTTTCCAGATAGTTACAAAAGTAGATAGTTTTAGAAAGTTAAAAAGCCCTGGGAAAGAAAATATTTTGTATATGTACAAGGTATGAAGTTTTCCAGGGTGACACTTAGCAAATTTCATAGAAAAATGGAACTCAATCCTGCCACTAGTAAGTAAGTGGCAGAGTTGAGTTTCAAATACAGGTATATTTGAGTAAAGGCTTAAGCCACCTCTTTGAACTTCCATTGCCTCATCTTTAAAATGGGGATGATACATAGCTTTCAGGGTTGTCAGGACTATAAAGAAAGAGTGCAGGGGAACTGGCATGGAACAGGGGCTCAGTTGATTATAACTGTCACTGTTTGTAATAACGATGTGTGCGTGTGTGCACGCACATGTGTGTGTGTGTGTTGAGAACTAGTATAGCAATTGACAATGTTTGTATGATCTCCATTTAGGGGAACAGCAAAGATCTGGTTAATTTAAACTGTTAAACTTGATATTAATCCTTGGCAAAACTCTGTATCTGGCTATATAACAAATGGAAAATTAAAGAATTCAGCAATGGACAGACAATGACAAGCATCCCCTAAGAAAGGATCATACAAACAGATTTCATTTCCTTTTTGGATACCAAGTTGGTCCCTAGGGAGGCCATGTTCCCCAGAGTATGGTGTGTACACTATTAAAGGCATGTGGCTATTCATTGATGTCACTCACTGAAATTGAGTGAGCTACTGAATTGAGCTGCTATTGGGATTAAATATACCACTGAAAATTCTAATTGTCATTGGCCAAAAGATTGATCCTTTGGACACCTGAATTTTTTTTTTAAAGAAAGGGATTTTAGAGAGCTCTTATTCTTAAAGAAAGGGATTTTAGAGAGCTCTTATTCTTAAATTGGTGGGAAGATCAAATGAAAAGAAGGAGATATAATAGTTTCATGGCTAGCCTTAAAAATTATCTTGACTAAGTCAAAGAGCAAAAATCTGACCTAAAACAGTTACACTGAAACTGCCCACTTTGAACTCCATGCAGGATTCACATGGAGGCTAGTCTATTTTGTAGTTTGGTGGCTAAAATTCCCATCATGGCTTGGATTGTCTTCCTAATGAGGAATCGGTCCCTTTTGGTTTGATATTTCTGTTGACTTGAAATATCGGCTGTTTGTCCCAGCTAAAATCTGGTAATAAAAGATTTGAAAAAATTTTTAAAAAGAGTCCTACTGTTAGAAGTCAGCTTAATTAAAAGTTGATATATTTATATAAAATATAAATACATATATATTTACATATAAATACATACCTATACATATGCACATATACATATAAAATATATATACAGACACATATATTAAGTCCTTTCTGCTTTTTCTTTTTAGATCCTGTTTTTGGAAACATTTTAGTGAACTAAAACATCTTTTTCAAAAAATGAACACATATGCTTAATGCCCTGCTCATTTCCTTTCTTAAAAATTGTTCTCCCATTTTACTTTCACTCTTCCTACTTCTCCTTCCTCTTTGCCATATTCAGTATTGTTTGAAAAGATCTAGAAAAGACTCAGATGCCTTAAGGAACCCAGAGAAATGTATTACTCATCCCTTTTGTGGAGGTCTTCCGTTTTCCTTGTGAAGATTCAAGAGTGATGGTCTTCTTGGGTCTAAAGCTCTGCCGTCTTTTGAATTGTTACCTAATCTCTTTGCTTTTGGGGGGTACCAGAAATTACGTTATGTTGTGAGAAAACTAAACCTTGGTGTGTGTAATGGTTGGGTAAGAGATACAGTTTTAGAGGTGGCTGATGGAAGTTGTTTATGGTAAATGGCCATTACTACAGTGGGCTACTTGTTTCTTGCATATTTGGGTAAGAAAAGTGTGGTTTAGGGCCTGGTGCAGCGGCTCACGCCTGTAATCCCAGCACTTTGGGAGGCTAAAGTAGGTGGATCACCTGAGGTCAGGAGTTTGAGACCAGCCTGGCCAACATGGTGAATGTCAGGCCTCTGAGCCCAAGCTAAGCCATCATAACCCCTGTGACCTGCACGTATACATCCAGATGGCCTGAAGCAACTGAAGAACCACCAAAGAAGTGAAACAGTCAGTTTCTGCCTTAACTAATGACATTCCACCATTGTGATTTGTTCCTGCCCCACCCTAACTAATCAGTCAACCTTGTGACATCTCTCCCCTGGACAATGAGTCTCATGATCTCCCCATTGTGCACCTTGTGACCCCTGCCCCTGCCTGCAGGAGATAACCACCTTTAACTGTAATTTTCAACTATGCACCCATATCCTATAAAACTGCCCCATCCCATCTCCCTTTGCTGGCTCCTTTTTTGGATTTAGCCCACTTGCACCCAAGTGAATAAACAGCCTCGTTGCTCAGACAAAGGCTGTTTGGTGGTCTCTTCACACAGATGCATGTAACAGTGAAACCCCATCTCTACTAAAAATACAAAAATTAGCTGGGTGTGGTGGCACGTGCCTGTAATCCCAGCTACTTGGGAGGCTGAGGCAGGAGAATCACTTGAACCTGGGTGGTGGAGGTTACAGTGAGCCGAGATCGCGCCACTGCACTCCAGCCTGGGCGACAGAGTGAGACTTTGTCTCCATCTCAAACAGACAAATAAACAAAAACAAACAAGCAAACAAATTAAAAAGTGCAGTTTAGGCCCTAAAAACTGCATGCTTACTTTTCCCTGTTCACTAAAGGGCTCCACCCAAAAGCCAGTAATCTAATGGAGAAGGAAGCCAAATAAAAAAGCCAAAATACTGCTTTCTGATATTTAGCAGAATCTTTTGATACTCATTGTAAAAGAAATTTGCCCTTACAAATGGAGATTTTCTTTAGAGATGGGAACTGTAATGGTTTAAAGTTTACACAACAAACCTTACTTCTCTTCAGATCTAAGTTTTGTGCCTTTGAGATGTACATTTTCTACCTTGTTTCACCAGAGTCATGCCATAGGAGATGCAAAGTAAAAGTTGCCTAGTTAACAATCATTTAAGACAATGGAACCAGTAATCAAGAGATTCATAGTCTAAAGTAGGGGATAGAAACTTTTTGAAAGCTGACAAAGGAAGAATCTTATAATTCTGTAAAATCTGCTTCTGTCTACACGTCTATATGTCTGTGTCATGTGTATGATATTTCACTACCAAATTATATTAAAGGGGTCTAACCAATTGTCTTAAAGAAAAGTAAGCACTTAAATCAAGTATTTTATCAGAAAAATAAAAGCTAGCTCAAATGCCTTTTGGTCTGCATGACTTTAGTAATCTTTGGTAAATAAAACTAGTTTCAGAATTCTCTAGAGTAATTTAAAATCTTAACATCATGTTATATTAAATTAAATAATCCTAGAAATTTCACAGGAAATTAGATTTACTAAGCTTTAGAATAGTAGTTAATATAGGTAATTAAAACTACTAGATATAAGAGTACCAATTCCATATATGGAATACAGAAAAAAAGATGTTTTTTGGTAAAGAAGTTCATAAAAAATGAAGAGGTAGTTTTGCTTGAAAGAAAAGCAATTTTGTCTAGTTTAGAGGCAATGTATAGGTTGTTTGAAAATGAAGGAAATAATGATATAGATAAAACTAAATGGATAGAAGAGAAGGGATAATAGTGTAGGGAATGAGGAACCTTCGATTTTTGGGTGGCCATGTGACATGGAGCTGCAGCTGTGCTGTTAAAGGTAAAAGCTCAGCTCAGCTATTGAAGGTAATATTCACCAGTGGCATTGAGAGATGGATTCAACTTCTGGGAGTTTATTTACTGGATGCATAAGGAAACAAAAACTAATAAGGAAAAAGTGAAATATTCAATTGGTAAACCAAAACTAAAATTCCAAGCTCCCCAGCTGACCGAATGGACTCCCTTCTCAGCCAAGGGGATTCCAAAGAAATCTGAAAAATGAGTTCAGGCAATAACAGGAAGTGGGGGGTTTGGATATGCCTCATTATACCCTCTCCATTTTGTCGTTTAGACCCAACTGATGAGCCTTCATATTAGAGATTCTAACACTGACATAACAGAGACTTTGTAGCAGGAAGCTACCAGCCACAACCTGCCTCTGGTATATAACATCACAAGACAGGTAACAGGTTCTAAAAGAAATCAAAGTATTTTACCCCAAAATTTTTTTTTGACATGGACATGTTTTGGAATGGCCCTGCAAAGCCATCCCTTGTGGGAAAAAGTTACATTCTGTGGAGAATCCTTTTCCTTTTCCAGGTCTTTTCCTGACCGGAGAGATTTAACTGAGAGTTGGACACTTTTTAAGGTCTGATGAGAAATATTTCCCATCAGCTCTCTCTGAAGACTGATACCTGGGGGCTTCATCTACATAGCAAGAACCATGGCATACAATGGGGAAGTGGCTTGCTTCTTTGGTGACCCACAGCTCAGGCCCCTAAGGGGAGTATGCAAATGGGCAGGTAGTGGGGAGTGTGGGCTCCAACCCTATGGCAGCATCTAGGGTTGAGTGTTTACAGCTCCGAAAGCCCCAGTGGGCATGTGTTGCATTGTGTTCTTTCAGCTTAGCTGTGGCTTGTGTTAATCAGATCAATTGGACCCTCTGCCTTATCACAAAGATAGAGGGCTCTCTGTGTCCTGGGGTTCTTGCTTTAGGGTACTAGAAAAATTGGATCGCGGCTGGGCACGGTGTAATCCCAAGCCTGTAATCCCAGCACTTTGGGAGGCCGAGACGGGCGGATCACGAGGTCAGGAGATCGAGACCATCCTGGCTAACATAGTGAAACCCCGTCTCTACTAAAAAAAATACAAAAAACTAGCCGGGCAAGGTGGTGGGTGCCTGTAGTCCCAGCTACTC
>NW_012113697.1:1872880-1878653 GCF_000951035.1 Colobus angolensis palliatus
AGAGAAGGGAACATCACACACCAGGGCCTGTCGGGGGGTGGGGGGCTAGGGGAGGGATAGCATTAGGAGAAATACCTAATGTAGATGATGGGTTGATGGGTGCAGCAAACCACCATGGCACGTGTATACCTATGTAACAAACCTGCACGATCTGCACATGTATTCCAGAACTTACAGTATAATTAAAAAGCAAAAAAGAAGAATGCAGGTGGTGACTGGTATTAGCAACTTCGTGATGACAGGGGTGTTGTTTTGGGGAAAAAGCAGCAGTCAGATTCCTCCCAGAGGTCTATCTAAGGGTTCCTGGCCAAGGGGAAGATTGTCTGGAATTTGATGGCTTCTAGGCTTGAGAGGAAAAAACAAGTTTTATAAGGTTTAGTATGCATGGGTTAAACATGTGTATTACACAGGAAAGAACCTAGTGCCAAGGATTATAGAAATAAGAAATGAAATATACTAATTATTTTGAAAACATTATTGTGCTCCAAGGTATAGAACAGAACAAAGGTAAGAACAGCAAGCATAGGCAAGGTTATGAAGAAGATATCCTTGGAAGGTTAATTATTAACACTTATGTGATTTTTTAGCTTGAGGTCCCTGATCTCTTCACATTGGTACTTCGAGTGTTCTTCTGGGTCAATGGAGATGACTTTGCTGGCTTCCCAGGCCTTTACTTGGCTATAATGAATCCAAGAGTCTATTCCAGTGACCTTTACTGCTACAGGACTAGAAAAGAGTCTAGTGTAAGTTCCCTCCCAATCTGGCCTCTAGAGAGGGAAAGGGAAGGGCATACATTTATTAGCACTAGGTCACCTGGTTTGAAAAGAAGTGGGTCTGGTTCATGGGCTTGGGCCTCTGACGGTTGTTTCAATTCCTGTTGGAAATGGGCCAAAGAGGTTATGTGTTTAATTAAATCAGAGGTTTCTTGGTCTAGCAAGAGATCATTGGGGAGAAAAGGCCATCCATTCATCATTTCAAGGAGATGCAAAGCTAGCTTTGAAGGGGTGTTTCTAAAACATAGCAGGGTTATGGGGAGAAAGGTAGTCCAGGGGAGATGAGTCTCCTGAGACAGTTTCCTGAGGTGCCTTTTGATAATATCATTTGTCTTTTCTTCCTTTCCTGAGGATTGTGGTCTCCAGGCACAATGAAGATGGTACTGTATACCTAGTGCCTTTGAGAACCCCGGGGTGACAGCCTACTTGAAGAGGGGCTAGTATTGCTCTGGAGGTACTTAGGGAGTCTAAAGTGAGGGATTATCTCATTGATTAGTACTTTTATCATCTCAGAGGCTTTCTCTGTCTGACATGAAATTGCTTCTACCCAGTTAGTAAAAGTATCTATCCACACTAGGAGGACTGGATGCCTCTTCCCTTTGGCATATGAGTGAAATCCATTTTGAAATCCATTTGCTACTCTTTTTCTTGGTGGTCTACTGTCCTTTGGGTTCCTGGAGGAAGAAGCTATCAATTGAGGAGATTATTTTTAAGGCAATTCTCACAAGCATTAACAATTCATTTAACCATTTGTATTAGGTTTTTTCTTTTTCTTTTTTTTTTTTTTAGACAGAGTCTCACTCTGTTGCCCTCAGGCTGGAATGCAGTGGCGCGATCTGCAAGCTCTGCCTCCCGGGTTCACAGCATTCTCCTGCCTCAGCTTCCCGAGTAGCTGGGACTACAGGAGCCCGCCACCATGCCCAGCTAATTTTTTTTGTATTTTTAGTAGAGATGGGGTTTCACCATGTTAGCCAGGATGGTCTCGATCTCCTGACCTTGTGATCCCCCTACCTTGGCCTCTCAAAGTGCTGGGATTACAGGTGTGAGCCAGCGCACATGGTCTGTATTACCAGGTATTACCTGAGAACAATCTCTGGGTCATTTGATAGGTTTTATCCTTACCTAGGTGGAAGACCTGGTGAAGGCTTTTAAAAATTTTCCATTGGTTGGCAGCAGGTAGATGAAGTTTACCGTGTTCTGATTGTAGCCATCCTGAGGACTGAAGGATGTATCCCTGAGAGGTGGCCCGTTCTATTTTTGCAGGAGAGTATTGCAGTTTTATTTCTCTCATGGGGCCCTCCCAGATCAATAGGGCTTCAAGTGGGTCAGAGACCTGAGGACCCCTGGCTGCTGTTTTAGCTGCTTAGTCTGCCAGTCTATTTCCCTCAGCTATTTCATCCATCCCTCTTTGGTGGCCTTTACAAAATATGACTGATACCTTCCCATGGGAGGAAGACTGGGGACAATAGGCTATTAATTTCCTGATGGTATTTAATGGCAGATCCATTAGCTGTGAAGAAGTTCCTCTCTTTCCAGATAGTGGCATGGGTGTGGAGGTCTAGGAAAGCATACTTAAAATCAGTAGATGTTAACTGTCTTTTCTTTGCTTAGTTTGAGTGCCCTCATGAGGGTGATTAGTTCGGCTAGTTGTGCCTGAGGAAAGAAGTGCATTCTCAACCATATGGTTTAAAGTAACTATTGTGTAGCCTGCTTTGTGGGTTCCTTGTTCTACAAAAGAACTCCCATCGGTAAAGAGAATCTAGTCTGGATTCTCTAAGGGGGTTTCCTTGAGGTCCTCTCTTGCTGCTCAAGTTTGTGCTACTATTTGTTTGCAGTCATGCTCAAGTTCCCCAGCTTCATCTGGGAGGAAGATGGCTGGATTTAAGGAGGGACAGTTTCTTAATTGGACCGTAGATCCTTCTAACAATAGAGCTTGATGCTTGAGGAGACAGTTGTCTGTTAGTCTTCTAGGAGACTGTTGTCTCTTAGAAGACAGTAGTCCTGCCACATTGTGCAGAGTATAAACAATGAAGTTATTCCCCATGGTTAACTTAGTAGCCTCTGGTATCAGCAAGGCTACAGCTGCGATTGCCTGGAGGCAGGCCAGCCATCTTCTAGCTACTCAAATGAGCACCTTACTTAGGTAGCCCACGGGCTGCTGGGCTGGACACCAGGTCTATTTTAGGACTCCCAGTGCCATTCCCTTTCTCCCTGATACACAAAATTAAACGTTTTTCCTATGGGGAGACAAAGGGCTGGTGCCTTAAGCAAGGTTTGTTTTAGTTGATCGATGGCCTTGTTAGCCTCCAGCTCCCAAGTTGGACAGTGAGTTTTAGCTGCCGAGTCTGCTTTATTAGATGATAATAATGAAATAGCTGAGCTACAGGTATCACTGTACCCAGGTATCAATAGTCTGCAGATTCCTGTAATGCCCAAGAATCCCCTCAGTTTCTTGAGGGTTCTGGGGAGGGGAAAGGAGGAGATGGGTTTAACTCTCTTTTTGCCCAATGTTCTTGTTCACTCTGACAAGACCAGGCCTAGTTACTTCATTCAAGATGGACAGAGTTGAGTTTTGATTTTGGAACCTTATATTCTCTGTTAGCTAGAAAATTAAGGAGAGGCTTACTGCCCTCCTGAGAGATTTCCTCAGTTGGAGCACAGAGGAGAAGTTCATCTACCGATTTCAAGACCTTAACCCTCTGACGATAAAGGAACTCGGAGAGGTCACTCAGTAATGCCTGCCCAAACAAGTGGAAGCTGTCTCGGAATCCCTGAGGTAATACTGTTCAGGTTAGTTGAGTGGTTTGGTTACAGCGATCCTCAAATGCAAACAAATACTGGGAGTCAGGGTCTAATGGTATGCAGAAGAAGGCATGCCTTTAGGTCCAAGACTGTGAGCCATTTAGTCCCCTCAGGTATTTGGGCTAGCAGGGCATATAGATTGGGAACCACCGGGTGCATTGGAACCACAGCCTCATTAATGAGGGAGGGGTCCTGAACTAGCCTCCATTCCCTGTTGGGTTTTCATATTCCTAATAACAAGGGCTGTTGCAGGGTTTGAGGAGGGTTTGAGGAGGCCCAGGATCTTTAAGTTATATATCAGGGCTTCTAGCTCTTTCCTGACCTCTGGTTTCAGGGGATATTGTTTCTAGTTAGGAAAGGAGATGGGATCCTTAACATGGACCCGGACCAGTATGGCTGTCCAATTTTCCCTCAAGTTGCCCAGACTTCTGGGTTAATATCAGTCTCCACTAGGGGCAGACAAAGAGTTTGTACAGAGGCCATCAGGATGGTGGTCCCCATATGGTCCAGGATATCCTTGCCCAACAGAGGAGTTGGGCTTTAAGGCATAATTAGAAAAGCATGAGTGAACAATAGGTCTCCCCAGCTACAACTAAGGGGTTGAGAGAAATATTGGGTTAAAGGCCTTCCTGAGGTGCCCCTCCTGAGGTACCCCTCATGGTCATGCTGAGAGAAAAAGGGAGCCCAGATTAGAGAGTAGAACTGAGAGACTGGCTCCGGTGTCCAAGAGGAGGTCCCTTTTCCTCACTTCACCCAAGGCTCCTAGATGGTAATGGTGGTCTGGACCACTGAAGCCGCGAAGAGGAGCCCCAGGACCCATAAGTCATGCTGCTGGACCGTTTGGGAGATTGGTCCTAGACCCGGTAACCAGCATCCCAGGAGACGGTCCACTCTCCAGTGGTCTCCACTGCAGACTGGACAGGGTCGAGGTGGCTTCCTTATGCCAGTTGGGCGATCCTTTTTGAAATGCCCTGGCTTGCCACGTCTGTAGCAGTTAACAGGTGCACCCTGGGAATTCTGGGGTTTGTGGGCTTGCCTGGCAGCCATTAAAGCCTCTGTCTATTTCCTATATTTCCTCTTTCCTTCCTGGGCCTCCCTGTCTCTATTATGAAAGACTGAGATGGCTACTTTCGAGAGGTTCTTTAAAATACTATCTGGCCCCAGGGTCTGTTTTTGTAGCTTCATAATGATGTCAGGAGCTGCCTGAGTAATACATGTATTCTTTGGGATTCGTTGTCCCTCAGCTGAATCAGGAGACAGAAAGATGTGCTTTACCCAGGACTCTCTTAGCCTTTCCAAGAAAGCAGTGGGGTTTTCACTGAATCCCTGGTTGATCATGGACAACTTAGTATAATTGAGAGGTCCGGTCCTCGTTCTACATAAGCCTTCCATTACACACACCTGAAAGTGTCTCCTCTTCTAGCTTTCCATTTCATTGTTGGGATTTCATTTAGGGTCATCCATGGGTACTGCTTCTCTTTCAGTTGGATAATGTTCGCCCCCTTCTCTGATGCCATATGTGATACAAAACGCATCCCCAAATCTCTCTGCTGCTTGCAGAACAGCCAGCTTCTCAGTGCCCATCACGGTCTGATTCAGAAGTAATGTAACGTCTCTCCAAGAGAGTTCAAATATTTGAGTGAAATTCTGGAAAGCCTCTATATATCTATCAAGGTCATCTGAAAACTTGCCAAGATCCCCCTTAATTTGCTTTAAGTCTCGTAGGAGAAAAGGACCCGGATCTTACTGGGCCCAAATACGCTGTGCATCTGTTGGAGCGGCAAGAGGGAGACTGGGGCTTGTTTAGGGTGAGGATTTCTAGCAGAGGCCAAGCTGAAGCTGCATAGGGAGGTCGAGGTGGACCCAGAGGAGCAGGGCTTGAGAGAGCTGGCGCCTCTGCTGGGAGCGCCTCTGGGATTTGGGAATCTTTAATTCCCTGGGCTTGCCCCTTACAGCCTTCCCTGAGACGGCAAACAGGAGGGCTGGATCAATCCTACACTGTTAGCAAAGGCCTGGATTGCCTTGCAAGGTATAGAAAGTCGGCACATATAGGGCCTCAGACCATCTATCCTCATGTCTACAGAAAAGTTCCAACTGCCGGATGGTACTGAAATGAATGGTTCCTTCCTGGGGCCAACGCAGTCCTTCATAATTTGGCCAAACCTTTGTACAGAGGGCTATGAGGCATTTTTCCTCCA
>NW_012113697.1:1879843-1882484 GCF_000951035.1 Colobus angolensis palliatus
AAGGAAAAGTTCCATTGGTGCAGCGGGTAAGAAGTGCCCACGCTTCAGCCCTGTGGGTTCAACCCTGTGGGGTCCCACCTACTGCTGTAGTTTTCTCCTGCTTCCGGCTCATCCCAGGCTGTGGAGGTGGAGGCAGAGCGGGCCATGGCGGCACTGCGCCTCCTGCCCCCTCGTGGCTGTTGGGCACGACCTTTGCATGCTGTGAACATGTCCAGGCCCCCAATCTGGGAGGGGATAGGCTAATGAGAGGTGCCTTGAGCCGTGGATGCCTGCAGCTGTCCAGAGGGCGGAGGAGGGTATTGTACCTCTAACAACCGTTGGTCTGATTTGCACGTTTGGTGGCTGAGCCGAATAATCATTTTACTTAGTAACATTGCCACTGTCTGTAGCACAACTCTTAAAATTATAAAGGAAGAGATAAGAGCCATTTCAAACTGTGTGAGAGAGACAGAAAAGGGATTAAGTCTTGGGATTCTGGCTGCCCGATAGGGCAGTTAAAACTCCGTGAAGGGAAACAGAGCCTTTTACCTTCAGGAAAGAGAGACAGGTGGCAGGATTTTGAAAAAGAGGCAGATCCAACAGTTTTGCTTTTGCACTCACCTTCCAGGATCCCAGGCAAGGCCCCAGTTGAAACAGGAAGAGTTTCCGTATTCTGTTCACAGGGTGTGTGACAGGGGGAGTGGCTTGCTTCTTCAAGGCCCTGCAGCTCAAACCTCTAGGGGGAGCATGCAGATGGGCAGGTCGTGGGGAGCGTGGGCTCCAACCTCATGGTAACATCTAGGGTTGAGTGTTAACAGCTCCTGAAGCACCAGTGGGCATGTGTTACAGTGTCCTTTTTCAGCTTAGCCATCTGCACTCATATTGTATTAATCAGCTCAATTAGACCCTCTGTCTTACTGCAAGGACAGAGGGCTTTCTGTATCCCGGGGTTGCCCTAGTGTACTGGGAAAATCAGTTTATATACGGGCTTGGAGAATAAGTCCAAGGGTTTACTGAATGGTGGAGGTAGCTCTCAGCAGGTGGATGGGAAGCCAGAAGGGGGATGGAGTGGGAAGGTGGTCTTCCCCTGGAGACAGGCCACTCAGCAGCTGGGCTCTCCTCTGACCACCCTCGGCCAAATTTCCCTTGGCATCCACATTGTTTGGCCGTGGATGGCCTGTCAGTGTCTGTATGTTCTTCTGCCGATGTGTTCCCTTCAACATTTATCTGCCTGTGTGTGTACCCACTAGGAGCTCAGGATTTTTATAGGATCTCAGGATGCAGGGAGTGACAGGCCAGGGTGGTCTTAGAAAATGCAACATTTGAGCGCAAAAACAGAAGTTCCTGTCTTCACCTAAGTCCATGGACACAGGCCTGTGGGTGGAGCCCTAGCCAGGGACCCCACCCTTCTCTACCCAGCACTTCCCTGCCTCCCTCTCATATCATAAGCACCCTCTCTGTAAGCGCAGGGACTATCACAGAAGTGGTAGGCACATGAGATAAGGACTAGTTTTGAGGGAAATAATTAGTTCGGACCCTCCAAATCAAGGACCAACACACAGCACACAGGCACACAGACACACAGCTGGCAAACTGAGGGACTTTGCCTCCTGAGTCATTATGTGACTTCCTTTTCATCTATCCAAACCATAAAGAATTTCCTGCTCCCCACAGACTTACAAGAGAATTACCAAGAGGATATCAGGATACCTGGTGATAGAGTCTTCTGCATATAGCTGTTCTCAGTTACGAAGTTTATGCAAATAAAGATATGACAAAAAAATTTGTTGGCTACCTTAGGACAAATTACTAAAAAGGTGTCAAGCATTTTGGCATAACGAAGGTCTCTAGCTTCTTAAGCTTAAATGGTTTTAGCAAAATGCTTATGTTTTATACAGCTAATTGCTACCAGGCTAACTAAAACCAAGACTATAGCAGCCCAATGCATAGAACTTACAGATAAGCCAATTTTGTAACCTTGCTTTTGGCTTTGATTTTTTTACTCTTACATTGCTTAAAAGGTTTTAAGGGTTGATAGAGACCTGTCCACCTCCATTCCTGTCTGGAATGTTGAAATTGGCTGTAAGATTTTTGGCTGTAAATCTTTTGGCCATAGGATGGGCCATGGACAGTATGGACCTGGGGCAGGCAGCCACATCATTCTGACAATGATATGGGACAAAATAAAGGTTTGGCCATTGATGCTGTCTGTGGCAAATCTTCATCAAAAGGGGTGAATAAGAAATAAAAGTAAAATTTTAAGCCCCCAATTGACTGAACAGACCCTTTCTTGGCCGAAGGATCCTCAGAAAATCCTTCAAAGCTGAGTTTCTGGTCATAACCAGAGTTGATAGGTCTCATTATATCCCTTCTCTTGCTAATGGCCAGTAGGCTTTCTTCCCTAAGGGGTAAACAGAAAACAGCCCTTTCGAAAGTCTCCACACTGATAATACTTATGCCTAGATTATCTCTCCAGGTATGGAACAAAGACAAGATAAGATTAATGAGTCCTGCACCCCACCCTGAGATGTCTGCTTGTCTTGTTCCTCCTCTACTCTCTTTTCTTCAAGGGCTTACGTATCTTTTTTTTTTTTTTTTCTGAGACAGAGTCTTGCTCTGCCGCCCAGGCTAGAGTGCAGTGGCCGGTTCTCAGCTCACTGCA
>NW_012113697.1:1882654-1889019 GCF_000951035.1 Colobus angolensis palliatus
TGAGCCACCGCGCCCGGCTGTGCTTACTTATCTTATGTCAAACGTAGACTTATTGAGCACTAACTAAAGTCTCATATTTGTAATCATTTGCAATTATATAATCATTTGCTTAACTGCCTCCTCTTTTTAGTGGAAAATGTGCAAATATGAAACCTGAGAGTCTCTTTGGAAAAAACAGCCACGGACACATCTATGATTTGCCTTTTTCCCGATGTGCCTTCAAGCTGCCTCAGTAAACCTCGATGGATGGAAACACCTACCTCAGTCACTCATTTTGGTTGTCAACCCTCCAAGCCCACTTTTCTCTCCATGTTGTAGCAATTGTGGGCTTTGTCCTCTAACACAGAGTGAACAGATTGTCTCTGCTCTTTCCTGCTTTTTCCACTTTTGCCTGTCTTATCCATTAGCTTCCTTTAAAAACATCTTTATGAATGTACAAAATAATTTGAGGCAATTTAAAGAAAGCTATTAAATGACTAATAGTGCAGGTGGTAAGCAGGCTTGGCACAAATTGTGAAGAGAGTGCAAAGCTGACCAAAGTTAGGAGCAGGGTCATAAATATAAAATTAGTAAGTATCCAGAGAAGTCATTTTGGAACGACGGTAATGTCCTCCCTGGAAGACGAAACTCTCATGTAGGATCTCAGCCTATTGAAGGGTCTGTGTTAGCCTCAAAGGAGGAACTTAGTGTTGTGTCTGAAAGACTATTTTTAATCCTATTGTTAGAAGTAGGGAACATCTTTGAGTCGCACGACACCAAAGTATGTTAGCAGCGGTGAATCCATATGGGTCTGCGGCAGCCTCAATTCTTGTCTGGTCAGAAGAAAGAATTTGACTGAGGGGCATGAGGCAGAGTAAGATCGAGGCAAGTTTTAGAGCAGGAGTGAAAGTTTATTTAAAAGCTCTAGAGCAGGAATAAAAGGAGGTAAAGAACCCATGGAAGAGGGCCAAGTGGGTGACTTGAGGTCAAGTGCATGGTTTGACCTTTTGACTTGGGGTTTTAAATGTTGGCATGCTTCCAGGGGGTTGTGTCTTTTCTCTCCTGATTCTTCCATTGGGGAGGGACTGTCCACAAGCACAGTGGCCTGCGAGCATTTGAGAGGGGCCGCATTTGCAGTGTGTTTAACTGGAGCTGTACGCATGCTCACTTGAAGCATTCTTCCCTTACCAGTCCAGTGTTCCTAGAGGATGGCCATAATATTAGTCCATTCTCATACTGCTATAAAGAACTACCTGAGACTGGGTAATTTACAAAGAAAAGAGGTTTAATTGACTCAGAGTTCTATGTGCTGTTCACGAGGCATGGCTGGGCAGGCCTCAGGAAACTTACAATCATGGTAGAAGGTGAAGGGGGAAACCAGCACATCTTACATGGCGGGAGCAGGAGGAAGAGTGAGAAGGGGAAGGGGGAAGTGCTATACCCTTTTACGTAACCAGATCTCATGAAAACTCACTATCATGAGAACAGCAAGGGGGGACATCCACCCCTATGATCCAATCACCTCCCACCAGCTCCTTCCCCCAACACTGGGGATTACAATTCAACATGAGAGTTAGGTGGGAGCAAAGAGCCAAACCATATCACTCATATACCAGTTAAACTCCACCAATTTGCCTTTCAGTATGCGTGCTTGAGCCCACTTGCCTAACTCCTGAGATCTTACTGGGAAGTTGCTGATCATCCGTTTCGGGCATTTCTATCTAGTAGGAGACTGTCTTTCCCTGGTGCTGGCTGCAACGAATTATTATTTTAGAGAGACAGTTAACAACCACCTAACCATCACCTGGTGGTCATGTGACATTCCCAGTTGAGGGAAGGGGGCCCTTTTGTGCCTTGCTTATGTCTAAGTAGCTACCGACTATAATACTATTGTCAGCAGCATAAAATATTTGACAACTGTCACTCAAAAAAAAAAAAAAACCAACACTAATTTATAGCATTTTCTAATTTCCATAGTGTAAATGCTCTCAGGATGGTTGATTCCAAGCTAATGACTTGGCATCATTATATATGAATTTGAGAAGAGAGGTGTATACCCTGCTCTCATCAGCTTGTGCATAACATACCACTGTCTGTTCTGGTCACTATTTGATTTCTGGGATCCTCAGTTTCTTAAGAAAGGGAAATAATTATATTTATCTCACAAAATTGTCAGATAAATTAAACCACATAACAGGAGTACAATGCTTTGCACATGATGGTTCTTCTCTGTCTTGGGAACTAAATTGGGTTATTTGCAAGCTTTGAAGACATTTTGCACAACCTTACAAA
Organism: Colobus angolensis palliatus; assembly: GCF_000951035.1. Classification (NCBI taxonomy): domain Eukaryota; kingdom Metazoa; phylum Chordata; class Mammalia; order Primates; family Cercopithecidae; genus Colobus; species Colobus angolensis. The sequence continues at coordinate 1,884,926 of NW_012113697.1, forward strand.
CTTCAGACAAACTGTACCTATCAGTTGAAAAGAAATTAAACAAATGGGCTCTCTGAAGTTTTGTCCACTCAGTGCTGGGGGAAGGAAGCACAGAGAACCAAATCTAAATCCCAACTTCTTTTTCCTATCAGGATCTCCAAACCAGAGCCTTACAATTGGAAGACTAATTACTGCCCTTTTCTCCGCTACTCCGTTTTCCCTGGGGTCATCGCCCAGTCTGGTTTTTGTGCTTTTTTCCTGCCTTATCCACTAGATTTCTTTTAAAAACATCTTGCTTTCTCGTATGTGTATATGTGTGTGTGTGCATATATATGTGTGTGTATATCTATATGTATATATACAAATTGAGACAATGCAAAGACGACTATTAATAGTTCATTGTACAGGTGATATATGTGGGCCTTGATACATATAGAGTTATAAAGTGCCTTATTTATAACTGTTGTTCCTGATATGACTAAAGTATTGAGAAAGCCAAATATAGGAGGCAGAGAAAGAAAATGAAGCAAACAGTAGAGCTCGCTCTGTGTAAAATCCCTGAAGAATTGATAGTATTCTAGAGGTAAGTAGGAAACCAAAGAGCCAGCTATAACATACAGTTCTGCTGGAGCATGCAATCAGCAGGCCCTAAGATTAAGAGACGAAATAGAAAGAGGAAGCCCATGCTTCTCAGCTAAAGCCTGCTGAGGGATTATAGAGGTAGAACATGGAAATTAAAGGACACATAAGCCTTTATATATGAGGTTAGGCAAATGGGTAAAAGAAGAAAAACAAGGAGATCATTGTTTCTCAGCTCTGAAATGGGAAGCATGTCATTTCTTGGAATTTGGGGCTCTAGTTCTACTAAGTTATATAGGGGGTGAGTGGTGCCTTCTTTTTCCTCACTAACAGTAGCAGAGGCAGAATAGAGTGCCAGCCTTGAGTATTCAGGCCAGCCTTGCTTCATCATTTGAATCTCTGCCTTCTGATCCTAGATTAAGACTTGAAGACAAGATCAGTATGAGCCTCCACTATGCTGAAATTAGTGCTGAGTGTTTACTATGTTGATGTGATCTTGGCCAAATTAAACCAGTTTGAAAGCTCAGGGATGGAAACTTTGCCTAGATATGGGAGGTAATGCTCAGAATCAAGGTTATGACTTACTAAATGTCAAGGATATACGAACCTGAAGACATCATCTGTCTCCTGGGATTTCTGCTAAAGTGTAATATATCCTAAAGTCAAAGATGTGACTGACCAAGAGACAAGAAAGATTCATGAGCTCACAGCGACCCATGTTTGGGTTCTGCCCTCACTGCGTGTGGGGAAGATACAAGCAGCAGAACATCTGATCCTGTCTCTACATCCAAAACCAAGACACATCCCAAAAGGTGAGGGCAAATAGACATTTATTTCAAGAGGAGCCATGATAGTAATGAGTTTCGGTGCAGTCGGGCTCAAATTATTAATCCTCTGTAGCCTCATGTGTATTTAACTGCAAACTGTCTATAATGACTTTATATCGAGATAGTATAAAGATTGCATATGTTCATGGATGTCTAGAACCTAAATGGTTACCCACATTGAAAGTAGAATTAACTCTCCATAAATTTCAGTTATCATTCTCATAGTAAGACAAAAGCAATGTAACTGGTGTGCCTTGGGGTGTTCTAGGGGCAGGGGAGCAGCTAAGAGGATTGAGAATGTGGAGTTAAAATGTGTAGGGCCCTGAATGCCCAGTTAAAGATTGGGGCTTTTTTCACACTTCAGTCACTTTGGTGACATCTTTACAATTTTGTCAGTGTCTGCAGATTTCCTGCAATATTATCTATTAGTAATTTAAATAGAACTACCTTTTAAAAAATACTACATTTCCCCCATCATTATGTGAGCACTCCAGTTGCTTCACATTTCAACAACGCTTGGTATTTTCTGTTTTTCTTTTGTAGGGGACCAAGGGAAAATTTCCGCTTTGCTCTCTGAAGGTTCATTGAAAATCAGTTGACAAAAGTCAGATGAATAGGAGAAAAAGGATACAAAATTTGTTAATGTGAACATGTGTGCATAGGAGTCTTATTGCATATGAAAAGCTCAAAGAAAAAGCCACATGGTTAAAGTTTTATGCTGTCCTGAGGTTGAGGAAAAAACAGGGAATTGGGTCAGAGGCAAGACCAGTTCTAGGAGGGAGAGGAGAGGAAGCCTGGCTAGCAAAGGATGTCTTGTTATGCAGATGCAACCTCACAGTGAGCAGCTCTCAGAAAGAGGGAGTTTCTGTCAGACCCCCAAAGGTATCAGACTTCAGTCTCTCTCTTCCAGGAGGTAGTCATGTCTCCATCCTGATCCCTGATCAAGGACAGGGGGCAGGGAAAACTTGGCTGCTTGTTTCACCAATGCAGAGTTTCTCCACAGATGCAAATCTTCTTAACAAAAGGCAGCTTGCAGGAGACCCTCTGAACATCCAACTCCAAATATGCCAAAGAAGTATGTATTCTGAGGTAGAATATTCTTGGTTCCTCCCTCCCTCCCTCTTCCTTCCTTTCTTCCTTCTGCTGAGGCACAAAATATAATTTAAAGAGTTTACTTGAGCCAAAGTGAGGCCAGGTGCCTGGAAGACTCAGGCCCAAGTAGCCTTGAATATGACCTCCATTTGGCCTTTGTTTCAAGCCAGTTTTTAAAGGCAAAGAAGGAGGATAGATACAAAGTTGTTTGTCAGAAATTCTCACTGTCTGATAGATGTAACATTGATTAGTGATTGACTATACATTGTTAGGCTATAGAGTGTAGGTTATAATGTTCACTGTGGCATTATTAGGTTAATTTATAGCTACCTGTGGGGATAGCAAGCAGTTCCAAGAGACAAATACGTAGCTCAAAGCAGGGCAGGGGTGGAGGAGTAGGAAGTGAGTGCTGCCTCATTCTAATGTCTCTCTGGAGCTGGTAATTTAAAGGGACTCACATTCCTTAGATAGAAGCTCTTTTCTCACTTTCTTTCTTTGACAAATAAAAATTTTATATAATTATCATGTACAAAATGTTATTTTGAGGCTAGACTTGACGGCTCATGCCTGTAATCCCAGCACTTTGGGAATCCGAGGCGGGCAGATCACCTGAGGTTGGAAGTTCAAGACCAGCCTGACCAACATGAAGAAACCCCATCTCTACTAAAAATACAAAATTAGCCGGGCATCATGGCGCATGCCTGTAATCCCAGCTACTTGGGAGGCTGAGGCAGGAGAATGGCATAAACCCGGGAGGCAGAGCTTGCAGTGAGCTGAGATCTGGCCACTGCACCCCAGCCTGGGTGACGGAGTGAGACTCCGTCTCAAAAAAAAAAAAAAAAAAAAAAGATGTTCTGATTGGCAACTGGTTAAAAGAGTTATTAACTGCCAGGCATGCTGGCTCATGCCTGTAATCCCAGCACTTTGGGAATCCGAGGCGGGCAGATCACCTGAGGTTGGAAGTTCAAGACCAGCCTGACCAACATGGTGAAACCCTGTCTCTACTAAAAATACAAAAATTAGCCAGGCGTGCTGGCAGATGCCTGTAATCCCAGCTACTCGGGAGGCTGAGGCAGGAGAATCGCTTGAACCCAGGAGGTGGAGATTGCAGTGAGCTGAGATCACACCACTGCACTCTAGCCTGGGCAACAAGAACAAGACTCCATTTCAAAAAAATAAAAGAGTTATTATCAATAGAAAGGAATGTCTGGGTTATGATAAGGAGTTGTGGAGACTGAAGTTTTATTATTCAGATGAAGCCTCCAGGTAGCATGGCTTCAGAGAGAATAGATTGTAAATGTTTCTTATCAGACTTAAAGAGTCCATTCTATCAGCAATTCTAAAAGGGAGGAGGGTATAGTAAAGCATGTCTGGTTCCCCCTTCCCATCATGGCCTGAACTAGTTTTTTCAGGTTAAATTTGGAATGCCCTTGGCTGAGAGGAAGAGTCCATTCAGTTGGTTTGGCAGGGGGCCTTAGAATGTTATTTTTGGCTTACAACTATAGTCACCATGTCGTACAATAGAGCTCTTGACCTTATTTTTCCTGTCTAACTAAAATTTTGTATCCTTTGACCATCATCTCCCCAAAACCCTGTTTTTAGTAAAGAAATTTTAGT
>NW_012113697.1:1889839-1897096 GCF_000951035.1 Colobus angolensis palliatus
CACATACCATATGAAGTTTGGCTGAAAAGTCAACTCACATAAGGCAGATTCATTGAAGAAAAGGCATGCAAATGTATTAATGTGTATACACAGGAGCCTTTAGAATGAAGACCTAAAGATGCAGGGAAAATTGACCGTTTTTATATGTAGGTTCAACAAAGTGTGGACAGCTGGTAGAAATAGGATTGGACAAAATGAATAAGATCTAATGCTGATAGATTGAGTGGGGAAACCCAGCAGGACCTGTCTTTCTAAATTCTACTTGGCCTCTCCAAGAATGCCTTCTTCCTTCTGGGTGTGGGGAAGGACCATCTCTAGAATGGAGTCTTATAACCTACAGTCAAATGGGGTGGGTCAGATAATTTCTTTATGACTAGTATTTATACAGAAAGGCAGAGTAAAAGTTAGACAAATGTTTTTAGCTTTTGTGGCTGCTTTGGGAAAAATGGGTTCTGGTTTCTATGACCCACTTCAGGATGGAGGGATTCTAATTTGTATGGTTAGCCTTAGGGGAGAATGGGACGCAGAGATAGGAGAGCATGAGAGAGTCAGAGAAAAATGTTTGCTTCTGAGCCTATTTCTTAGGCCCTTCATTTTTGGATATTGTTTTCTGAGCCCCAGAAATACAATTCACCCATGTAAATTATATTATTCAATCTTTTTTTTAGTATATTCATAGAATTATGCAACCATCTAATTTAAATCTAATTTTAGAACATTTTCATGACCATAGAAAGAAGCCCTTTCTCCATTAGCAGTCACTACCCATTTCCCACCAACCTCCCAGCCCTAGGCAATTACTAATCTATTTTCTGTCTCTATAAATTTTTGTATTCAGGATAGCTCATATAAATAGAATCACATAATATGTAGTCTCTTGTGACTGACTTCTTCCACTGAGCGTAATGTTTTAAGGTTCTTCTGTGTTGTACCATTCCTTTTTAATGACAAATCAAATATTTCACTCTGTGGATATGCCATGCTTATTTATCAGTTGGTGGAGACTGGGATTATTTCCACTTATTGACTATTGTGTTTAATGTTGTTATAAATATTTTTGTGCAAGTTTTTGTTTGGACATGTTTTATTGTTTTTTTATTTTTTAAGTAGAGACAGGGTCTTGCTATGTTGTCTAGGCTGGCCTGAAACCCCTGGCTTCTTCCTGGTTCAGCTTCCCAGAGTGCTGGGATTACAGGCATGAGTCACTGCACTTGGCCTTTTTTGTGGTTGCGTGTTTTTTTTTGAGACAAGGTCTTGCTATGAAGTGCAGTGCATGGTCATGGCTCACTACAGTCTCGCATTCCTGTGCTTAAGTGATCCTCCTGCCTCAGCCTCCTGAGTAAGTGAGACTACATGTGTGCACCACCTTGCTTTGCAAAGTTTTTGTGTTCTGTCTTTGGGAAAATGGTGCCTCACTCTATTGGCCAGGCTGGTCTTGAACTCCTGGCCTCCAGTGATCCTTCCACCTCAGCCTCCCAAAGCACTGTGTATTAGTCTATTTTCATGCTGCTGATAAAGACATGCTTAAGACTGGTAAGAAAAATAGGTTTAATTGGACTTACAGTTCCACATGGCTGGGGAGACCTCAGAATCACGGCGAGAGGTGAAAAACACTTCTTACATGGCAGCAGCAAGAGAAAATGAGGAAGATGCAAAAGCAGAAACCCCTGATAAAACCATCAGATCTCGTGAGACTTATTCACTACCACGAGAACCATATGGGGGAAATTGCTCCCATGATTCAAATTATCTCCCACCAGGTCCCTCCCACAACATGTGGGAATTATGGGAGTACAATTCAAGATGAGATTGGGGTGGGGACACAACCAAATCATATTATTCCACATGTGGCCCCTCCAAATCTCATGTCCTCACATTTCAAAACCAATCATGCCTTCCCAACAGTCTCCCAAAGTCTTAACTCATTTCAGCATTAACCCAGAAGTCCGCAGTCCAAAGTCTCATCTGAGACAAAGCAAGTCCCTTCTGCCTATGAGCCTGTCAAATCAAAAGTAAGCTCGTTACTTCCTAGATACAATGGGGGTACAGGTATTGGATAAATACAGCCTTTCCAAATTGGAGAAAATGGCCAAAACAAAGGGGTTTTAGGGCCCATGCAAGTCTGAAATCCAGCAGGGTAGTCGGATTTTAAAGCTCCAAAATGATCTCCTGTGACTCCAGATCTCACATCCAGGTCATGCTGATGCAAGAGGTAGGTTCCTATAGTCTTGGGAAGCTCCTCCCCTGTGGCTTTACAGGATATATTCCCCCATTTTGGCTGCTTTCACTGGCTGGCATTGAACGTCTGCAGCTTTTCCAGGTGCACGGTACAAGCTGTTGGTGGATCTACCATTCTGAGGTCTGGAGGATGGTGGCCCTCTTCTCACAGCTCTACTAGGTGGTGCCTCAGTAGGGATTCTGTGTGGGGGCTCTGACCCCACATTTCCCTTTCACACTGCCTTAGCAGAGGTTCTCCATGAGGGCCCCGCCCCTGCAGCAAACTTTTGCCTGGGCATCCAGGCACTTCCATACATCTCCTGAAATCTAAGCAGAGGTTCCCAGATCCAAATTATTGACTTCTGTGCATTTGCAGGCTCAACACCATGTGGAAGCTGCCAAGGCTTGGTGCTTGCACTCTCTGAAGCCATGGCCTAAGTCCCTTTCAGCCACTACTGGAGCAGCTGGAACACAGGGCGCCAAGTCCCTAGGCTGCATAGAACAGACTGGCCCTGGGCCCGGTCCAGGAAACCATTTTCTCCTAGGCCTCTGGGCCTGTGACAGGAGGGGCTGCTGTGAAGGCCTCTGGTATGTCCTGGAGATGTCTTCTCCATTGTCTTGGGGATTAACATTTGGCTTCTTGTTACTTATGCAAATTTATGCAGCTGGCTTGAATTTCTCCTCAAAAAATGGATTCTTCTTCTCTATCACATTGTCAGGCTGCCAATTTTCTGAACTTTTATGCTCTGCTTCCCTTATAAATCTGAATACCTTTAATAGCACCCAAGTCAACTCTTGAATGCTTTGCTGCATAGAAATTTCTTCTGTCAGGTACCCTAAATCATCTCTCTTAAGTTCTAAGTTCCACATACCTCTAGGGCAGGGGCAAAAGGTCCCCAGTCTCTTTGCTAAAACATAACAAGAGTCACCTTTGCTCCAGTTCCCAACAAGTTCCTCATCTCCATCTGAGACCACCTCAGCCTGGACCTTATTGTCCATATAGCTATCAGACTTTTGGTCAAAACGATTCAACAAGTCTCTAGGAAGTTCCAAACTTTTCCACATTTTCCTGTCTTCTGAGCCCTCCAAACTATTCCAACCACTGCCTGTTACCCAGTTCCAAAGTCACTTCCATATCTTTTCAGCAGCAGCCCACTCTACTGGTACCAATTTACTATATTAGTCCATTTTCATGCTACTGATAAAGACATACCAAAGACTCAGAAGAAAAAGAGGCTTAATTGGACTTACAGTTTCACACTGCTGGGGAGGTCTCAGAATCATGGTGGGAGGTGAGAGGCACTTCTTACATGGTAGTGGCAAGAGAAAATGAGGAAGACGCTAAAGCAGAAACCTCTGATAAAACCATCAGATCTTGTGAGACTTACTCACTACCACGAGAACAGTATGGGGAAAACTGCCCCCATGATTCCAATTCTCCCCCACTGGGTCCCTCCCATGACATGTGGGAATTATGGGAATACAATTCAAGTACACAACAAAACCATATCACAACCAAACCATATCACAGCCAAACCATATCACACTGGGATTACAGTCATGAGCTATCATGCCTGGTGTGCTATTTCCTTTATTATTTTTTAATTATAAATTTATTCATTTTTATTTATTATTATTATTTTGAGAGACAGGGTTCCTGCTCTGTCACCCAGGGTAGAGTGCAGTGGTGCAATCATAGCTTTCTGCAACCTTGGACTCCTGGGTTCAAGCAATTCTCCTGCCTCAGCATGAATAACTGGGACTACAGGTGTGTGCCACCATGTTCAGCCAATTTTAAATTTTTTGTAGAGATGTATCTCGTAATGTTGCCCAGGCTGGTCTTGAACTCCTGGCTTCAAGCCATCCTCCCACTTGCTTCTCAAAGCACTAGGATTACAAGCCTGCGCCACCGTGCTCAGCTGTTTTTATTTCTCTTGGGTGTATACTTACGAGTAGAATTGCTAAATCATATGATAACTCTATATTTAACTTTTGGAGGTATTTCCAAATTGTTTTCAAACCACCTGCACCATTTTACAATTTTACCAGAGGTAAATTAAGTTTGCAGTATATACACACCCTTGTCAGCATTTATTATTGTTTGTCTTTTTAATTTTAACTTTCCTAGTGGGTATGAAGTGGTATCTCATTGTGATTTTGATTTGCATTTTCTTAATCACCAAAGATGTTGAGCATCTTTTCCTTTTACTTATTGGCCATTGGCCATTTCTGTATTTTTTTTTTTTTTTTTTGGAGAAATGTGTATTCAAACCCTTTGCCTAATTTTTAATTGGGTCATCTTCTTATTGTTGAGTTGCAAGTGCTCCTTATACATTCTAGATACAGGTCTCTTATTAGGTAGATAATTTGCAAATATTATTCCCTATTCTGTAAAGTGTCTTTTTTCTTTCTTGATAGTATCACTTATAGCACAAAATTTTCAGTTTTGATGTAATCCAATTTATTTAGGTTTTCTTTTGTCATTTGTACTTTTGCTGTTGTATCTAAGAGCAAAGAAATTAGGTTACAAAGAAAACTTTGAAAAGAAAACTCAATCCCTAGAATCACAGTAATTAAAAAGTAATGATACAAATAAATAAAGCACAAATATTTATGAAAATAGGTAGTCAGTTATTACTTTTAAAGTCCTATTACTCTATGCTGTAATTATCTCCCTCAAGGAGCCATAGTGAGAGGCATAGTTATGGAGGCCAAGTCCCTGGGACAGTCCCGAAGGAAGAGTGGCCCATTGCAATGTGTAAAGCAGCTCAAGTTGCATGGACACCTTTAGTCACATGCAGGAGCTAGCTTCAGTCAAACTGTGGAAGAAGAATGTACTCATTGAAATACTCCCTCCTACAATGCCCAACTTGATATCAAAATACTGCCCCCCGACTCTCATATCCCTTACACCACTTTATTTTTCTCCATGTCACTTATTACCTGCAACAAAGCCCATGTTTAATTACATAGTGCCTGTCTCTCCCATTAGAATATAAGCTCCGGCCGGGCGTGGTGGCTCAAGCCTGTAATCCTAGCACTTTGGGAGGCCGAGACGGGCGGATCACGAGGTCAGAAGATCTAGACTATCCTGACTAACACGGTGAAACCCTGTCTCTACTAAAAAGTACAAAAAACTAGCCTGGAGAGGTGGCGGGCGCCTGTAGTCCCAGCTACTCGGGAGGCTGAGGCAGGAGAATGGTGTAAACCCAGGAGGGGGAGCTTGCAGTGAGTTGAGATCCGGCCACTGCACTCCAGCCTGGGCGACAGAGCGAGACTCCGCCTCAAAAAAAAAAAAGAATATAAGCTCCATGAGGCAGGAATGTCTATTTATTGCTATACCTCTAGGGTCTATAGCGTGACCTGGTGCTCAACAGATATTTGTTGAATGAACAAATAAATTACAGTGCTGGGATTGAGAATGCTGACTCTGCAGCCACACTACCTTGGCTTGAATCTCAGGTTAGTATGATTAGCTGGTAAACTTTGGTAAGCTACTTAGCTGTTTTGTGTCTCAATAGCCTTCTCTAAAAAATGGGGTATGCCTATACTATGTGATTTGTGTGAGTATTAAAAAAAGATAATATAAGCAAAGTGTTTAGAACAGTGATAAATGGATAGTAAATCCTCAATAATATTAGCCGTTGCTATTATTGAATAGTCAAAATAAAGTATGTAATTATATATCAATCACTCTGTAATACAAAACTGGAAATAGAGATGCAGGTAAGTTAAGCAATTTTTAGAGTCAAACAACGGGTGAATGGGGTAAAGAAAAAAGGAGAAGGCCCAGGATCCAAAACCAGCTCATATGGCTCCACCACCCTATGAATTGGGCTGCATTTTGGGGTTTGGGAGTGTGAAGACACAAACACTTCTTAAAGGTAGGATGCTGTCCTTGCTGATGTCACTGTGGCAAGAGGTCAGGGTTAACATGGGGCTGGAACCTGAAGAATGTGATTTAGCATTTCCCAAAGTCTGTTCTGTGGACATTAAGTCCAATAACATGCTCAGAGCAAAACACAGTTAAGTTTCAGGAACGCTCAACACTCACTCTATCCCTCCTTAGATATCATCAGTGCGTGTTAGCATATTAAAGGCTCTGTGAAATCTTCCCATGAAGAATCCTGTTTAACTCTTTTACACATTCTCCTCAAAGCATATTTAACTATAGAACCCTTTGTGTACATTATGTCTACTGACACTGCAGAGCCAAGGTTCTGCAGAACATATTTAGAGAGGCACCAGTATAACTAAACCTGTCCAAACCCGGGGTTGGCTGCTGGTGAGGTTGGTCAGACCAGTGGGCGGTGATACCTGGAGGATGAAGAGATCCACCCAGTGAGGGCAGCCAATTGGAAACCAGCCCAGCAGCAGGAGGCCAGGGGACTATCCAGTCTTGGATGAGTCTAGAACATGATGGCAGTTGGTATGAGGCCCTGGCAGGTGGTAGCACCCAGCAGACAGCATCACAGAGTCCCAACACTGCAGAACTTAGCACCTGGGAGAGCTGGGAAAAGACCACATGCTGAGGTTCCAGGAAGGAGTGAGAATAATCCCTGGGGCCTGGTAGCTGGTAAGTGGATCTCAAATGTAAGCTTGGAGTTCAGGGATGGAGGCATAAAAGCAAAGAGAGATTTCATCTCTAGGGGCTGAGAAATATCATTCAGGAATTCAAGAAGAGGCAAAAGTCCATCAAAAAAGGTTACAAGAAGTGAAGTTGGAGTAAGAGGGGCCAGAAGCTTGGTGTCAAAAAGCAAAGTCACGGTGGAGTTATGCCATGCAGGGGCGAAGATCAAATGTGATTCCTTAAATCCTTCATGATTTTCTCTTCATCATGTGCACAGAAACTAAGCTGAGCCTGTAGGTGAGGGATAGGGGGCTGTGGCTGTGGGGAAAGGAGGGCCCAGGGGCTGGGTGCATTGGCTCATGCTTGTAATTCCAGCACTTTGGGAGGCCAAGGTGGGTGGATCACCTGAGGTCAGAAGTTCGAGACCAGGCTGGCCAACATAATGAAACCCCATCTCTACTAAAAATACA
>NW_012113697.1:1898596-1900594 GCF_000951035.1 Colobus angolensis palliatus
TCTGTCATCCAGGCTGGAGTGTAGTGGTGGATCTCAGCTCACTGAAATCTCCGCCTCCTGGGTTCCAGTGATTCTCCTGCCTCAGCCTCCTGAGTAGCTGGGACTACAGGCACCCGCCACCACGCCTGGCTAATTTTTTGTATTTTTAGTAGAGACGGGGTTTTACCGTGGTCTTGATCTCCTGACCTTGTGATCTGCCACCTCAGCCTCCTCCCAAAGTGCTGGGATTACAGGCATGAGCCATCATGCCCGGCCTTGGACTTCCTTGACCAAAGGAAATAGCAGGTAGTATATTTTCTTTTTGTATGTAACGTGTTTTGTTATATATGTATGTATGTAATTTGTTTTGTATGTAATGTTTTTGTATGTATGTTTTTGTTTTGTATGTGATGTGGGGGAAGAGTGGGAAGCCCCAGGTCAACTCTAAAAATACTTTGCTTACAAATATTGATGGAAATGAACACAGTTGAATCTGATGGGGGGAAGGGACTGGAGGCTGGTGCAGTCGAACAGGAAGAGTTATTTGACCCAGAGGAGTTTGGTAGAGCTATGTAGACTGTAGAAACCTAAGATCCCATTTGAATAAGGCAGCCCAAAGACAGCAGGACCTCACGTGAGGATGGCCTGGTGGTACTGAAAGCCTGCGTGAAGGTAGAAGCCAGGGACACTGACTAGAAGACACAGAGACCCACAGGTAGTGAAGAAACACTAACCCTCAGGGCATCAAATACCAGAACACTCTAAGACTGGGTTCCTCACCATTTCTGTGAACCTACATAAGCCCAGCGGAACTGTAACAGGTTTGTTTGCTGCTCAGTGAGTTGATATCTCCAGACTCTGTGGGCAGGGAGTTGCAGCAGAGAAAGAGTTGAACAGTCGTAGGACAGACAAACCAGGAGATGAGAGGAAGTCTCAGATCTGTCTCCACAAGACGGGGGGAGTTTTTTCTTTTTTTTCTTTTTCTTTTTTTCAGGCAGAGTCTTGCTCTGATGCCAGGCTCGAGTGCAGTGGCGCGATCTCGGCTCACTGCAGCTTCCGCCTCCTGGGTTCAAGCGATTCTCCTGCCTCAGCCTCCCGAGTAGCTGGGACTACAGGCGCACACCACCATGCCCGGCTGATTTTTGTATTTTTAGCAGAGGTGGGTTTTCACCGTGTTGGCCAGGATGATCTTGATCTCTTGACCTCGTGATCCGCCTGCCTCGGCCTCCCAAAGTGCTGGGATTACAGGCGTGAGCCACCACGCCCACCCAGGAGATGGATTTTTAAAGAGATCTGGACAGGTGATGGCTAAAGTGTGAGGGTTGCTGATTGGCTGAGAAATAAGGGGTGAAGTGATGGGACAGAGCCCTGAAGAAACTGCTTTACTTGGTGGGGATTTTCAGTTGGCATCAGCCACTCTGCTGGAAATCAGAATCTGAGGAACACCTTTAGAAATTCTTGGGTGAGAAGGTCCAGTGTCAGGATTCCATCTCTAGGAACAATGGGAGAACAGGTGGCCCGTGTGCTATGTGACTCTTAGTTAGTTCACAGCTGCCGGGGAGTGGCCAGAAGTACCCCAGTGCACCCTGGGCAGTGCCTAACCATAATTCTGCCTAAAGCCTGGCTTGCAATTTGCATTAACCTTGTGCGGGCAGTTTTACCAGTGGAAGAGGGGAAAGAAAGCCTCAATTATTAGTCATATTGGACTCCAAACTGACTTTGGTGGGTGAGGGCTGTGAGCAAGATTTTAATTTGATTTACAAAATTTAAGAAATAATGACATTTTTTCACCTCGAGTATCATGGAAAAATTCATGACTATCATATTTGAAAATCTACAGTGATCCGTTAGAAAATCCCACATCTAACTTCCAAGCTGTTCTGCAGAAAGGCAGGTCAAGTTTTCATATCCATCTTGCAGTCATTAAGAACAGCGTCTTGCCGGCCGGGCGCGGTGGCTCAAGCCTGTAATCCCAGCACTTTGGGAGGCTGAGACGGGCGGATCATGAGATCAGGAGAT
>NW_012113697.1:1901262-1901868 GCF_000951035.1 Colobus angolensis palliatus
AGTGGTGGATCTCAGCTCACTGAAATCTCCGCCTCCTGGGTTCCAGTGATTCTCCTGCCTCAGCCTCCTGAGTGGCTGGGATTACAGGCGTGTACCACCATGCCTGGCTAATTTTTGCATTTTTAGTAGAGACGGGGTTTTGCTATGTTGCCCAGGCTGGTCTTTTGAACTCCTGGCCTCAAATGACCTACCCACCTTGGCCTCCCAAAGTGCTGGAATTACAGGTGTGAGCCACCGCGCCCTGCCCCTGCTTTTCTACCCATAACACTTTAAAATGACAAATGGCTGCACCCCATGTTCAGCAGTAAAGAAGAGGTCTTGTTTATGAGTATAGATATCTGCGAAAGAAAACAATGAAGTAAGAATTATCTTATTTTTATCTGTTAGTTTATGTAAATTACACATGACATATTCTATACGCTTTCATAAGTTCTCCTCTGACAGAGTACATTAAATAACATGTGAAACATAATTTGGAACTAAAATAGTGACCAGAGGACAAAGAAAAAACAAACACAACCAACAACAACAGAAAAAAACCATTCTGTATTTCTTTTTTTTTTGAGACGGAGTCTCACTCTGTCGCCCAGGCTGGAGTGCAGTGGC
>NW_012113697.1:1902522-1913959 GCF_000951035.1 Colobus angolensis palliatus
GTAGAGATGAGGGTCTCACTATGTTGCCCAGGCTGGTCTCAAACTCCTGTGCTCAAGCAATCCTCCTGCCTTGGCCTCGCAAATTGTTGGGATTACAGGCATGAGCCACTGTGCCCAGCCAAAATCTATTTTAGAAGCATTGAGTTACACCTTTTGAGAAGAGAGAAAGTAGGAAACACTGTGGAGAAACAGGGTAAACAGAGTGGAAAAATCCCTGGAATAAGCCATTCTAAGATGGAGCAGCCTCAAGGGCCATTTTTGCTTTGGAATTCTTTGAGGAGCACTGCTTGTCTCTGCTCACGTCTCTGTAAATGCAGAAAGCTGCTCAGACCTGACCTGTCATTGGGAGGGCCAGAGATGGGGCAGGAGTTGGGGGGAGCAGAGGTCCATCACATTGAGGAGAGATTCAGAGCCCTGGTCTTCAAAGATAATTCCCTCTCTGATAGAGTGTATTCCCTTTTCTGGGAGAAAGATGAATTCAGGACTCAACTTTGTTTTAGGTCACTCTTTTACAAATGGTAGGAAAGGATTTTTGAAATACTGCTTCTCAAACTTCAATGTGCGCACAAATCTCTTGGTGTTTTATTTATTTATTTATTTATTTGAGGTGGAGTTTCACTCTGTTGCCCAGGTTGGAGTGCAGTGGCGTAATATTGGCTCACTGCAACCTCTGCCTCCTGGGTTCAAGCAATTCTCCTGCCTCAGCCTCCCAAGTAGCTGGGATTACAGGCGCCCAACACCATGCCCGGCTAATTTTTATATTTTTAGTAGAGACGGGGTTTCGCTGTATTGGCTAGGCTGGTCTTGAACCCCCGTCCCTGTGATCCACCTACCTTGGCCTTGGTGTTTTAAAATATGGGATATTAAAACACCCAGACTTGGTGTTTTAAAATATGGTATATTAATAGAAAATATGAGGCATAGAAAGGCCAGCAGATTAGGAGACAACTGTTACTGAAAAGAGAGTTCATAAGTCACAGTCCCCAAGAAGTGGGGGGATGCCAGGCTATGGGGAACCACACAGGAATACCGTGGGGTCAACCATGGGGCAGGGGGAGAAAGGGGAGTGGCGGCCAAGAGTTGTCATTGTGGTTTCTGCAAAAAGGAATGGGGGAGGCAAGATAAGCACACTTGGGGTTGGCTAGTTTGAATAATTTCAATGGGCTCTGGGGCATGGGGGCTGCAACTCTGTTCTTAGTTGGCTGATCCCTGGCCCTAGGATGATTAGGACAGGGGAGTACTAGCTCTGAATGTGACAGCTCCATAAAGGAGGTGGTTGGTGGTGGGCTCTGGCTGGGTTGGTTTGTATTTGAAAAATACACTCTGGTTGAGTTGCTTACCATCTCTAGGACTTGGCTGACCCTGGGAGGAGCAGTCCCTCTAGGATCAGCACTTCACATGTTAAAGCCTCAGAATACAGAAAATCAAAGACATGGCTAATAAACCCGGGGAGGTTGAGAAACACCAACTCCTGGGGCCCAGCACCATCTGACTCCCTGGGTCGGAGGTGAGGCTCATCATTTGCGTTTCTAACCAGCTCACAGGTGGTTTGCGGACCATGCTTTAAGTAGCACTGCTCTGAAGGAGATGAGCAGGCCATTGCAGGCATCCCAAAATGTACTCTGTGTAGAGTAAGCTTGTTCTCAAACAGCTCCCATCACAACTGCCCTAGCTGCTCACCAGGCTCAAATTGAATAATGCGGTTCAATGTAGAGAAGGGCAAACTAGACGTGGTTGGGTATAATTCAAAGCCACTGAGGCTGCCCCCAAACATACCCAGATACCTAAAGGGAAGTAGAGTTCCGTAAGTTAACTGGTTGCCAGCCATTTAAGTGAACTTCACCTATAAGAAGGCATAGGCTAGAGGCTCTGGAGATTTTATTTTTATTCAGGTATAATACAAGCCACAAAGATATAGTTTGATGAGTCTTCAAAATGTGAGGCATGTAACACAACCCAGATCAAGAAATAGAATCTTTACTAGCATCACAGAAAGATAGCACCCCCACATTCCCCATCCCAGTTACTGAGCCACCGATAATCTTCTTACTATTTCTGTTTTAGAGACAAGGTCTCACTCTGTTGCCCAGGCTGGAGTGAAGTGGCGCGATCTCAGCTCACTGCAGCCTTCATCTCCTAGGCTCAAGCGATCCTCCTGCCTCTGCCTTCCAAGTAGCTGGTACTATAGATGAGTATCATCACACTTGGCTACTTTTTAAATTTTTTATAGAGATGAGGTCTTATTGTGTTGCCTCAGCTGGTCTTGAACTCCTGGCCTCAAGGGATCCTCCTGTGTCAGCCTCCTGAAGTGCTGAGATTACAGGTGTGAGCCACTTGACTTTTGGTCACCATAGGTAAGTTTGGCCTGGTTTTGAAATTTTGTAGATTACATCTTTTGTTTTTTAGGTATCTCTTCATACACTCCACAGTGTGAGACTGATCCATATTGTTTTGTAGAACAATGGCTCGTTCTCATTGCTCTGTGGTGTTCCATTGTACAAATGAACCTCCGTTTGTCCTTCCTACTGGGGATGGCATTTTGGTTGTTTCCAGTTTAGTGCACTGTTATGAACATTCCTGTACCTGTCCTATACAAGCTGTTGGGCATATACCCATATTTGTAGTTCCTAAGAATTTATATTCAGCCAAATAGATTTCCAAAGTAGTTATGCCAATTTACCTTCACAGCAGCAATGAATGGTTTTCTTCAGTTTAACCATTCTGGTGGGTGTATAGTGGTATCACATTACAATTTTGATGTGTACAGGTGGACAATATGGGCAAGAAGCATAGGGTAAATGAGGGTGTGGAGGTTGAGATGTACATGTTATCTTTAGGGCAGCTCAATGAGGTTAAAATGCCTTTGTGAGAAATGGAACTGAATGTTTCAGGAACAATTAGAGTGACACAGGTCATAAATGCTCTCCTCCAGGCAGGCAGGGAGTATATGCAATGTTTGAACCAGGAAGCTACAAACTGGACAGCTAGGAAGAATGTGAGAGTTGAATTAGGCATTCAGAAACCACAAACAGAGATCTCCAGAGATTCTCTGTAGTAAAAATGTAACTATTGAGCTTTTCCTATGTGCTAGAAGCTGTGTTACTAGGGCAGTGTACATATAAACATGAGTAAATCACATTCCCCGCATCTCATGGAGACCACAAATACCAAGGAGAGAGGGGTAAGATAGAAGGGTGAGATATAAAATAAGTAAGGCATTGGGATAAATACTACCGCAGAGATTCACACAAGCTGCATCTTTGCTCTGGAATCAAGAAGATACTCATCAGTTTGGTCTAGTAGGGCTGGAGAATACTTCACGAGGAGGTGATATTGTACCTGAGTCTTGATCAGTTAGTGGTGGTTCATTAGGAAGATAATGAAGGGCCAGGTTTGGTGGCTCACACCTGTAATCCCAGCACTTTAGGATGCCCAGGTGGGTGGATCACGAGGTCAAGAGATCGAGACCATCCTGGCCGACATGGTGAAACCCCGTCTCTACTAAAAATACAAAAATTAGCTGGGCATGGTGGTAGGCACCTGTAATCCCAGCTACTCAGGAGGCTGAGGAAGGAGAATCACTTGAACCCGGGAGGCGGAGGTTGCAGTGAGCTGAGATTGCGCCACTGCACTCCAGCCTGGCAACAGAGTGAGACTCCATCTCCAGAATGAATGAATGAATGAATGAATAAATAAATAAATAAATAAATAAATAAGAAGATAATGAAGAGAGAAGAATGAGCAATGGTTTGAAGATGCAGAAGATTACCGTGTGGCTGGAGAAAGTCCAGTAGTTCTGTGTACATGCATGAGGATGGTGACAGCAGGCTGAAGTTGTGTTTTGAGAACAGACTGGGATAGGCCTTGCAAACACAACTGAACATGACTTTGTATAAGGGCAATGAACAGCCAAGGAAGGTCTTCAAAGAGGGGGTTGCTGTGATCCCATGGAAGGATATTGCCATGACACAGGCATTGTGATCTAAGGTAGACAGCAGGGGAAATAAAAGTAAAGCGACAGATGTGACTTCAAATAAAATATGGTTCAGTTCTCCTCTTGCAGGGCAAGAATCCTCATTTATTGGGAACTGGAAAAGTACTTAAGGTGAGGATTTTGTTCTGCTAGGGTGGGCCCAGTCTGAAGGTAATTTTTCAAAAGCAGCTGCTCTAAGTGCTAGTTAAATGGCGCCAGGGGATTCACTGGACACAGGTGTCATGTTCAATCTTATCCATCTATCAATAAAGCCAGACTCCCAGCGCCAGTTGGATGGCAGCACAGCACCTCTGAGACAGGAATTCTATTAACAGACGCATCTCGCTGCTTCATTTTAGGGCTGCAACTACAGAGTATTCAAAGATATTCTGAAGTCCTTGGTTTCTAACTTAGCTTCTCCACTGTCAGCTGTGGCTCCTGCCTGGATAACTCAAATACATATGCCACATATGTTCTTCCTATTGTTTTGAGTCTGTTCCTACAGAACGTTCTTTTTCTTTGTCTTTACTTTAGGTAAGGAATATCTAAGTAGTTATTTAATTTTTTGAATAGTTAATAGATGGTGTTGATAATGAATTTCTCTCCCACCCCTTTCACCAGGTCACTCAGTTTCTCTTTTCAGTGGCAGACACTATCACCTCTTTCTTATTCCATGGACCCTCTGTATCAGTGGGTTCTTCATCTGTGGGTCCCATATCCATGGATTCATTCAACCAACTATGGATGAAGGACGTTTGGAAAAAAGATTTCACAACGTTCCAAAAAGCTAAACATGAATTTGCTACACACTGGGTAGTACGTTGAATCCACAAAAAGGAAGTGATATGTAGGCTTTGTGTAAGGCATTATAAGTAATTTGGAGATTATTTAAAGTATATCAAAGGATGTGCATAGGTTATATGCAAATGTGATGCCATTTTATATAAGGGACTTGAGCGTCCCTGGATTTTGGTATTGGCCGGGAGAGAGTGTCTTGAAACTAATCCCTCATAGATATCAAGTCATGACTCTATATCGTTTTAAAGATGTTTTATGCAATTACAAAAATTATAAGCACATGCCTTTTTTTTCTTTCTGTAAAGCACAAATAATAGCCTATTATATACTTTGTCCTCTGCCTTATGTGCCCCTTGAAAATGGTTTCTTACACTCTCTTCTTTTTTCAGGCTTCATGGTATTCCATTGTCTGAGTATGCCATCATTGATTTAGTCAGGCTCCTACTGATGAATATTTAAACAATTCCTAACTTTTTGCTATTCTAAACAATCTTCAACGAGTAACCTTATTTCTTATTTAGACATATTTATAATAAATTTCTAGAAATAGAACTTATGGGTTACAAGGTATGAGTGTTTATAAATTTGAGTGATTTTCGAAACTACATAGAGTTGTATATCAAATACCATGCAGGAGACACTGACCCCAAAATTCTCACGTGCTACCTTTTTGTAATTGACTCCTCAACCAATCTCCAACTTTGACCATCACTGATGGGTGTTCCATTCCTACCCTTTTGTCTTTTCATGAATGTCTTATAAATAGAACCAATCAGTATATAGCCTTTGTATTCCAACGTCTCTAACTTAGCAATACCCATCTAAGATTAACCCATGTTGTTGAGTGGATCAGTAGTGCATTCTTTTAAAAATAACATATCCATTGAAGTACAATTGACATACAGTGAACTGCATGTATTTAAAATGTTCAATTTGATAAATTTTGATATAAATATGCATACATAAGGCTTTTATGATAATCAAGATAATAAAAATATTATCTATCACTATCAAAGTTTCTTTGTTCACTTTTGCAATTGCTTCTCATGCCCTTGTCCACATTTCCCCTCCCTAAGCAACCACCTGGCTTTCTGTCACTACAGATAAGTTTATATTTTCTAGAATTTTATGTGAATGGATACATACTCCTTTTTGTCTAGCTTCTTCCACTCAGCAAAATTGTTTTGAGATTCATCCACAGTGTAGTACGCTTCACCAATGAGTTCCTTTTTTATTGCAGAGTAGTATTCCTTTGTATGCAACTAGCTCTGTTTATCCTTCACCTGTTGATGGACGTTGTTTACAGTTTTTGGCTACAACAACTAAAGTGACCATGATCATTTACACACTAGTCTTTTGCATGGATATATGCTTTTGTTTCTCTTGGGCAAATGCCTAGAAGTGGAATGGTTGTCTCATATGGTGGTGTATGCTCACCTTTTTAAGTGACTGCCAGACTCTTGCCGTAGTTACTCTATTTTACATTCCTATCAGCAAAGTATTAAAGTTCTAATTTGTCCATGTCATTGCCAACACTTGGTATGGTCAATGCTTTTAAATTTTAGCCATTCTAATGGTTATATAGTGGTAGTTCTTTGTGTGTAATTTGAGTTTACCTAATGACTAATAATGTTGAGCATCTTTTCAGGGATTTACTTGCCTGTTTGAATCTTATGTTTATGTTTTTAAAAATTTGTTTTCTTCTTATTGAATGTTGAGATGTCTGATATATTTGAATGCAAATATTTTCTCCTAGTCTGTCTGTGGCTTATCTTTTTATTTTCTTAACAGTATCTTTTAAAAAGCAAAAGTTTTTTATTCTAATAAGATCTTATTTATCTGTTTCTTTTTTAATCGAATCATGCGTTTGGTGTTGTATGGAAAAAAATCTTTGTCTAGCTCAAGATTACAAAGGTTTTCTTCTGAATGTTTTATAGTTTTAGGTGTTACATCAAGGTCTCAGAGTTAATTTTTGAAATAATTTTGAGTTAATTTTCTTTATGGTACAAGGTGTGAATTGAAGTTTATTTACTGTGCTGAAAAGACCATCTTTCTCCATTGAATTGCATTTTCACTTTTATCAAAAATCAGATTTCCCTCTATGTGTAGGTTTATTTCCGATTTCTCTATTTGTTTTTGGCCTTCTTGTTTATCTTTACACCTGTACCACAGTGTCTTGATTACTGTTTTATAAGAATTCCTAACATCAGGTAGCGTTAGTCCTTTGAGTTTGTTCTTTTGCAAAATTATTTTGCCTATTTCAGGTCTTTTGCATTTCCATATGAATTTTAGAATTAGTTTATCAATTTCTACAAAAACACTTTTTGGAATTTTTTATTTGGGTTTCTTTGGATCTATGGATAATTTAGAGGCAGAACTTGCATCTTAACGATATTGATTCCTCAGCCAATTAATGAACATGTACATCTCTCATTCATTTATGTTCTCTTTATATTTTCTTAGAAAAGTTTTCTAGTTGTCACTAGTCTTTCACATCTTTGTTGGACTAATCTCTAAGTATTTCATAGTTTTGATGCTACTATAAATTATAATTTTGGTTACAATTTCTGTTTCTGACTGTTGCTGTTATATAGAAATACAGTGGGTTTTTTTTTTTTTACGTTGGTCTTGTATTTTGTAGTCTTGCTAAACTCTCTTATTAGGTCTAGTAGTTTTTTTTTTTTCAATTCCATCAGATCATCTACTTTGACAATTGTGTCACCTGAAAATAAAGGCAGTTTTATGTCTTCCTATCTGAACTGGATGCCTTGAGTTTCTTGTACTTGTCTTGTTGCACTGGTTAGAATCTTTAGTATGATGTCGATGAGCAGTATTAAGAAAGAACATCCTTGTTTTGTTTCTGATTTCAAAGGGCTAGTCATTCAGTTTTTCACTATTAAATATATTAGCTATAAGGTTTTGGTTATTTTAAATGTCTTAGATTGAGAAGGATCTGTTCTGTTTCTAGTTTCTGAGAGTTTTTTTTTTTTAAATGAGGAGTAGACTTTGTCAAAATCTTTTTCTATGTTTATTGAGATGAATGAGCAAAAAACATTCACCTACAATTCTACACCTAGCAAAAATTTCTTTGAAAAATAATAGTAAAATAAAAATGTTTTCAGGCATATAAATGCTGGAATAATTTATTTTCAGCAGATCTGCATTGTAAGAAAAATGAGAAGAAGTCCTTCAGGCAGAGGAAAAATGATACCAGGTGGATATATGGATCTACATAAAGTAATGAAGAGCACAGGAAATGGTAACTATACTGGTAAATATTTATTTTCTTACCATTTAAAACTGTATAAAAGATAATTATTTGAATAAAATAACAACCATGTAGCATGGGGTTAATAATTTGTTGAGGAATCAATATTGTGAAGATGCAAGTTCTGCCTCTAAATTATCCATAGATCCAATACATACGTAAAAGTAGCATGTATGAAAACAATAGCACAAAAGTTGGCAGGAAAAAGTGTAAGTATATTTTTAGAAGGTTCTTATACTATACACAAAGTGGTACAATGCAGCACCCCATTTTTACAGCTAGATTGTGGTAAGTTAAAATGGTGTTAATATAACATAAACTTTAAAGCAATCACTAAAACAACACAGCAGAGAAAACCAATAAGCAACCAACGTTGTTAAAATGAATTCATAAAAATACGTTCAACTAATCCAAAGCAAGGCAAGAGAAGAGTTTTTCTGCAGAAAAAGAAAATAGGGACACATATAAAATAGATAGTAAGGTGACAGATTAAAACCTAACAATGTCAATAACATGTTAAATGTAAATAGTCCTACTTGAGTACCAGCCACTGTTCCTTCTAATCCTTTCAGATGTTTTTTTCTCCAGCCTCAGGTGGTTTCTTCACAGACATTTGTTGAAGAATGCACACCTGAATACTACATGAAAATCCTCTGCAGATCTCTGCAGTTCTGTCTCTTCATAGCTGTCTTTTCTACTCTACTCAGTCTTGGAAATTCTAGCTGTCTTGGTTTGCCTGAATTTTCAGTTCTGTGTCTTCAACTCAGGGAGTCCAATGGACTCTAACTGAGTTCCTTCTCTCTGTGCCGTGGCCTGGAAACTCTCAAGGAAAAAAGTTGTGTTGATCATAAGAAGGCTTACCTTATTTCTACCTTGTCTTTTAGAGATCATTGCTCTTCCTTATTTGGTGTCCAGTGTTTTGCAAACTATTGTTTTCATATATTGTTTTCATTTGTTTGTTTGTTTCATGTGGAAGGGCAAATTCAGTCTCTGTTACTCCACCCTGCTGAGATGTAAAAATCAATTTAATGTTTTTTATTGTTGAGAATGTTCTATTGTACGGATGTACCACTGTTTGTTTATCCACTTACATACTCAAGGTCTAGGCTGTTTCCAGTTTTTTGCATTTGTGAGTGTGTCTTCAGTCCGCAATTGTGTATAGCTTTTTGTGGGAACATATGTTTCCAATTCACTTGGATTAATATCTAGGAGTGTGACAGTTTGCTCGTTAGGTAAGATTAGATTTAATTTTATAGGAAACTGCCAAATTGTCTATCAGAGTGGCTGTCCTGTTTGGCATTCCTACCAGATAGCTACGTGGGTTCCAGTTGCTCTGCAGTTTTGCCAGCTTTGCCATTATAAGTTATTTGCTTACCTAATTATTCATTTTGAGTCATTTTAATAGATGAGTAGTGCTATCTCATTGTGGCTTTAATTTGCACTTCCCTAATGATTAATAATGTTGAACATCTTTTAGTATGCTTGTCATCTGTATATTTTCTGTGAGAACTTTTGCCCGTTGCAAAATATTGGGTGGTCTGTTTTCTTGTTCTTGAGTTTTGAATGTTCTTAATATATTATGAATACGTCCTTCATTAGATTTTATTTGTAGATACTTTCTCCTAGTTTATGACTTGTCTTGTGTTTCATTTTTAAATCTCTTTAAGAAGGATTTAATTTGTTGAAAAGACTGAATTAGAAATGCAACTTTATCAATGTCCCAATACCATTTATTGAGTAATAGAAAAAATAATTTTAAGTACACCAATTTTTACCCCCATTTAAAGTCACTCATATTTGTGTTCCTGAGTACAATTTTAGAGTGAATTTATTTTAGCAACGAAGATTTATATTCTTGTTTTGGGTTTCCCACTAGTTATATGACTTTAAATATGTCATTAATTCTCCCAGCTCGATTTCCTCAGCAGCAAATGTTCAACTTTGAATATAAACTTGTCAAAGTTACTACTCAGACTGCAGTTACACTTTCTGTTAACAACTTTGCTCTGAAGTTGTAGGTTTTTTTATACCTTCATAATAACATAATAGTACATTTTGTTCACAGTAATATTCATATATATATTTTGATTGATATTATTCGTATAGCTTTAGGACTAGAAAATGTATACACAAATAAAAAGGGGAAGATGGTGCAAAGAGGAAGAGATTTTACATTTTAGCAAGAATAAGCATCTACAATTTATTTTTAAAATCCCACTTAAACAAAATACGTTGGCCCAGAAAGGTGGCTCATGCCTGTGCCCCGCACTTTGGAAGGCCAAGACGGGAAGTTCGCTTGAAGACAAGAGTTCGAGACCAGCCTGGGAAATAAAGTGAGACCCTGTCTTCACAAAACACTAAAAAAAAAACCAAAAAACAGCTGAGCACGGTAGTGCATGCCTATGGTGCCAGCTACTCAGGAGGCTAAGGCAGGAGAATTGTCGACCCTAGGCGTTCAAGACTGCGGTAAGCTACGATCACGCCACTGCACTCAGCTTGACAACAGAATGAGACCCCATCTATACCACCATTTAAAAAATTAATTTACAGACATAGGTAATAAACTACTTCAGATATAGCACACATAACATTTAGGGGGCATTGGAGTAATCAATCACCTATCAGTCATCTAATTATTATATTAGATGACCTCAACTTAATCATTATTAATCATTATTAAGTTGAGGTATAGAGTTAAAATATAATTTTGAGGCAAAATTTAATCCTAGTGTCTTTTCATTGTAAAGTTTCCAATGTACATAAAGTTGCAAGAATTACACAACAAGGCTGGGTGTGGTAGCTCACACCTGTAATCTCAGCACTTTGGGAGGCCGAGGCAGAAGGATCGCTTGAGTCCAGGAGTCTGAGACCAGTTTGGGCAACATAGTGATGCCCTGTCTCTACAATAAAATAAAATAAAATAAAATAGCTGGGTGTGATGGTGCATGCCTGTAGTCCCAGCTACTTGGGAGGCTGAAGTGACCTAGGCTTGATCCCAGGAGGTCAAGGCTGCAGTGAGCCACGATGGTACCACTACACTCCAGCCTGAGCAGCAGAGTGAGACGCTGTCTCAAACAACAAAAACAAATATCCATGTACCTGCCTACTTAGATTCTACTACTAGCATCTTAACTAGATTTCCTGAATTGTCCATATATCCATCCTGTTATTCATCTATCAGTCCACTTTATTTTCTGATGCATTTCAAAGGGAGTAAATTTTTGAAATGTATTTCTTACCATGAGGAAACCTTTTGGCTATACAACTAAAGATTGTGAGGTAATTGTTTCTAACATATATTGGCCCATCCTTGCCCCCCTCCTGCCCCTCAGCACCCCCCCAAAAAAACCCATCACCATGTTAAATCCTACTAAGGTTCCCACACTTGAGGCACCTTG
>NW_012113697.1:1914009-1917937 GCF_000951035.1 Colobus angolensis palliatus
TTGCTGGGCCCAGCTCTGGATATGTTGAATCTGATCTGGGGTGGCACCCTAGTATCTGAATCCCCTCACACCCCTCCTCCCTCCATCTCCACAAGATTGTGAGGTAATTGTTTCTAACATATATTGGCCCATCCTTGCCCCCCTCCTGCCCCTCAGCCCCCCCCCAAAAAAACCCATCACCATGTTAAATCCTACTAAGGTTCCCACACTTGAGGCACCTTGCAAACGAACAAAAAGATTGCTGGGCCCAGCTCTGGATATGTTGAATCTGATCTGGGGTGGCACCCTAGTATCTGAATCCCCTCACACCCCTCCTCCCTCCATCTCCACAAGTGGGTGAAGCACTAGCTAAGGCTTTAGCTCAGGCTCATCTTGAGAGAGTCTAGTAGAAAGAACAGATGTGAAGGGCGCCATGACATGCCTCAATTATACAAGTCTGGGAAGGCTGAGAGAGAACAATATTCTAGAAGAAGTCAAATTTGGTGAGGGTAAGCAATGCTCAGACAGGGCTGAAATTAGACCGGCGCTCTGAAATAGCCCTTTGCAAAGCTAGCTGTCTGAAAGAATCATCTGAACGAACTTAAAAAGAAAAAGATACTTGAGTCTTAACAAAGAGCTTCTGATTCGAAAGCTCTGGACGAGGGCCCGGCGTCTGTATTTTTAACAAACGATGCAGGCATTCCCGATGCCACTGGTCTCTAGCCAGTATTTACGAATTTCTCCAGAAATAAAGAAGGGTGGGGCTACAGAAGAGCTAGCTGAGACATGATGGCTTTTAATATAAGTTAAGTAATACTTTAATACGAGTGAAGTAATACTAGTGTGTGCAAGGCAGAGGCTGGGTCCCTAAGCTTGAGTCTCAGCTCTGTCTATTGCCAGAATTTACATGTCTGGGTTACCAGTAGGACTGGCCACCAGAAGTTGATTGCCGTAAAGTGCCCTGGAGAAAAACTTGGCCCAGTGCCAAGCCCATGTGCAGTGGAAGGGAGAGAGGAGTCTGAGTTCCAGGCAGTGCTTCCCGCTCGGATTTGTGTCCTGATCCTGGCTGCTATCTGGGAACCAGCAAGGAAGATGTGTCTGAGCAAAAATCTGAAGACTATTTCAGCCAACAACCATAAGATATTGAAACACAGGCAGCATTTCTTTGTTGTTCATAAGACAGAATGAGGTACAAAAGGAACAAAAGGGAGAATTTTACAGGGAGCTTTGCTGCTATGGACCCCAGAAGACAGCGTTTCCTATCCTCCTGCATTCGTTGGAGAACATAGTGAGGGATGGCAATTCCTAGCAGAAGCCAGTGGCAAGGCTCAGAGGGGACCTTCATGCCTCAGGACATCATTGGTGTTAAAATATCAGAGGAAGAGAATGTTAACCACTAACCAAAGCAAAGCCAGAGGTGACACTGTTCTCCTTGGGTGCATGCTGAAATGATCAACGGTTGGAGGTGATCTTCAAGGGACAAATGTCTTCAGTTAGTGGCAAACTTTGGGCAAGAGGCAGCAAAATATGACTTATATGGGGGCTGACTTTAAATAACAAATGCTTGTTAGGGGAAGCGAAGAACTTGTAAGGAAGGCCAGAAGAAATTAAGGCCTAATGAAATGAATGAGGCAGCATATTAAGAGAGGGAAGAACAGATGCTTCGTGAATGTATCTTTGTCCTAATAGATATTGCTTGGTTTATCTTCCTCTAATTAAAAGTTACTTTATTAATTCAAACTTAATAGGAAATAGTTATTTAGATTGCCGGCAGCCAAGGTTTCCTGAAGCCTGTGACAGTCTGTGCTTCCAATTCTTTTCTCATTCTCTGACCTTGCTTTATGGATTCCTTTTCAGTGGGTCTTTTCTGGCTCCTTCTGCTCTGATAGCTTACAAGAAACTTATTTCTTTCTTTTTGTCTGTCATACAAGAGAGGTGAATTGTCTGAAGTGGGGTTTCAGGGTTGAATGGGAACTTCAGTGTGGGTCTGTGTCCTATTGAGTCACCTCCCAGCCCCAAGCTTGAAAACCCTCCATGTAGGTGGCTGCTTGTCCCTCTGAGCCCAGAGGGAGCTGATGCAGGTGACATTTCTCTTCCCAACAAAAGCCTTTGCTCCTCACTCTGACAAGAAGCATAGCAAACAGCTTTTGCAAAGTTTCTGATGTGCTTCAGTTTTCCTCCAGAGATGCCGAAGGAATATTATGGAATACTGAAGAGCAAACTCATTCTAGAATGCTGGGAACGAAGATACTCGTATTTGAAACTTGGTAAAATTGGAACTTGGCTAAAAACGTTTTCTCTCTTGTATGTGTGCCCAGGGCACACACAGGTCGTTAGGAAGAGATTTGTATCCCTGTCATATTTTAGTCTAACAGGTGATCTCTATGAGAAGCTACGCAGTTATGATAAGGGGTGGGGGTGTGAGGAAAACGCTAAAAAGATGTTTAGGCTCAACTGAAGGCTTAATGTAGGAAGAGTTCTTGCAACATCAGAATGTAAATAATTTACTTTACTCATTCATTCAGCAGGGTGAAGGGAGGAAAGATTAATGGGCAGTTTAAAAGAAAGTCCAGTTAAAACCTTTGCTGCCCTAATGTCATGGATGCAAGAGCCAGTCTAATCTAAACAAAAGGGGCAACTCACCCATTTGGGCAGGGCTGGGAGACCACACAGTGGCTGAGAATTGCCCATCAGCAGGTTCCCGCTCTTTATAGACCATTTGTTTCCATTTGTAGTGAAAAAGGAGATGCTCTTGTAGAGGTTAAGTCACCCAGTTATTTGTCATAAACTTTCAGAAAGGAATGGGTTTGAAACAAGTCTTAAGTGTTTCAGTGACAAATATTTAACGTCACCCCTGAGATTTATGGCTCTTCTGTTCGCCCTTTGAAAGCTTTTAGTTCAGTGGCAAAGGTTACTAGGGGCTTGCCCAGCAGAAAAGAGGTCTTTTCTGTTGTTGTTTTATCATCTTAGCGCTGGCTGGAGAGTATTCCAAAGTTTCAGCAATGAATCATCGCCCTTTCTGCTCACATCGTCATCTGTCCTGTGACCGTGATTGTCCTCGGAGACTAATCTAAGGCATACACGTGCTCCTGGCATCTGGTCTCTCTGCTTTCACACCTCCACAGCCGTGATGCAGGGCGGGAGGGCTGATCCCAGGCCATCCCAAGCCACAGCACTGCAGAGCAGCGTGGCCCGGGTGTTATGTACCTGCTGTTTCTCGCTGGTACCCTGTCTGGGGCACCTGTTGTGTTGGGATACTTGTACTAGAATAATCCAAATGGTGAGGCCTCATCACTTTTTGGCCGACGTGGGACTTATTTCCTTTTAATGTCTAAATGTTGATGGTGAATACCCCTGCTGGCTTAATTATGGGAAATTAGGCCTCCTGAAAGTGTGCCTAACGTGTTTCTGAACAAGATACTGGGTACCACATCATGCGGCTACATTGATATTAACAGATCTGCTGTAGCTCACCAGTGTGAGCCATAGTGACCAGCTGCTAGTGACCACGCTGCCTCCACCTGGCTTTGGGGCGATGGGCCGGGGGGTGAGATGGGTGGTAAGTCTTCTCTCTTAATGATACAAAGACAGAACCATAACTCTGATAGAGCCTTTACCAAAAGGCTGATTATGACTTATCATGTCTCTCTCCATCTGTCCAGCCCAGTTCTGAGATTCTTTATCAGGCTTCCTTCTTGCTCCATGTAATAAAAGTAACAGCTGACATTTACTGTGTGCTTATTATGTGCCAAACAGTATTCTAAGCATTTGGTGTGTATTATTCCGTTAATCCTCACAAAACTCTTTGTGCTATTATGATCCTCATTTTACAGATGAGGACACTAAGGCACTGAGAGCTTCAGTGACCTGGTCAAGGGCACACACTAGCAAGTACAGAGTGGCATCCGACGCCAGGCTGCCAGACTCCAGGGTCTTTTTTTTCTTTTTT
>NW_012113697.1:1918130-1919136 GCF_000951035.1 Colobus angolensis palliatus
GCTAATTTTTTGTATTTTTAGTAGAGACAGGGTTTCACTGTGTTAGCCAGGATGGTCTCGATCTCCTGACCTCCTGATCTGCCCGCCTTGGCCTTGCAAAGTGCTGGGATTAAGGTGTGAGACACTGCACCTGGAGGACTCCAGGGTCTTTTAACCACCATACTCTACTCTTTCCTTCCTCACTGGGAAGCTCCGTGCAATTCACTGCCTTCAAATTCAGGCTCAGTTGCTGGAAGGCCCCCAAAGGGAGAAGGAAGCTCCCCTCTAAGCCAGTTTAAGGCTCATCCACCAAGTTTTCCTTTTCTATCCCAGAACTGAACTCTTTTAAATGACTGACAGCTCATTTCCTTTGGAAGAGACTCCACTTCTGCCTACAGAGGGGTGGCCTTACCTTTTCATTCTCCCCAAGACATCACTCTCACAAAGAATGCCATGGAATAGTATAAGTATATTTGCCAAGGTCTGGGCTATTCAATCAGGATGCAGAATAGCCATTTCTGTTTCTTTAAAGGAGAAAAACAGATCAGAGCTGTATATGGCTGTGCTGCCTTCTCCTGGATGTCTTTGAACTGCTAAGTAAACAAGAACACATAGGACTCTGCAATAGCTCACAATCACAGGGAGGTACGGGGAGTCTAAATTCCTATGTAAGAAAGAAAGTTTTCTTTAAATCAGTGAGTGTGGACACTGGAGATAAAAGCTTCTAGAAAGAACACATACCAAGGCCTCTGCATTTTAAGAAATGAAATCTCTGGCCGGGCGTGGTGGCTCACGCCTGTAATCCCAGCACTTTGGGAGGCCAAGGTGGGTGGATCATGAGGTTAAGAGATTGAGACCATCCTGGTCAACATGGTGAAACCCCGTCTCTACTAAAAATACAACAAATTAGCCGGGCGTGGTGGTGCGCACCCGTATTCCCAGCTATTTGAGGGGCTGAGGCAGGAGAATCGCTTGAACCCAGGAGGCAGAGGTTGCAGTGAGCCAAGATCGCATCACTGCACTCCAG
>NW_012113697.1:1919986-1922421 GCF_000951035.1 Colobus angolensis palliatus
TTTTTTTTTTTGTCAGAAGGGTTAAAAATTCTGTCTTTATCCTTGAAGTTAAATCATTTAATGAGGCTATGTGTTGATGCCAATAATTTTCTGTCACTTATTATTTCCCATATATGTTGTAGGAATTTAATCTGCAGATTCTGTTTTTTCCACTTCACAGAAATTTTTCGATGTTGTATCTCTAAATATTTTTTCCCATTTTTTCTTTCTTAATGACAGGAGCCCCAGTTACCTTTTGGTTGGATCCTCTTGGCCTTCTACATGAATCATCCACTCTGCAATTGCTTTAATTTCTTTGTCTTTCTCTTTCACTGAGAATACCCAAAGCCCTTCTCTATGTCATTAATTTAATATTTAACACTATCTACTCTATTTCTTGCTCTTTCTAAAATGTCATTAGGGTCAGGGTTCTCTATTCTGTTCCATTGGTCTATGTGTCTGCTCTTGTACCAGTATCATGCTGTTTTGGTTACTGTAGCCCTGTAGTATAGTTTGAAGTTGGGTAGTGTGATGCTTCCAGTTTTGTTCTTTTTGCTTAGGATTGCCCTAGCTATTCAGGCTCTTTTTGATTCCATATGAATTTTAAAACAGTATTTTTTCTAGTTCTGTGAAGAATGTTAATTATAGTTTAATAGGAATAGCATTGAATCTATACCTTGCTTTGAGCAAGTATGGCAGTTTTAATGATATTGATTCTTCCTCTCCATGAGCATGGAATGTTTTTCCATTTGTTTGTGTCATCTCTGATTTCTTTGATCAGTGGTTTGTAGTTCTTCTTGTAGAAATGTTTCACAATCTCCCTAGTTAGCTGTATTCCTGGGTATTTTATTCTTCTTGTGGTCCTTTTGAATGAGGATTCATTCAAGGTTGACTCTTGACTTGACTGTTGTTGGTGTATAGGAATGCTGGTGATTTTTGTACATTGATTTTGTATCCTGAGACTTTGCTGAAGTTGCTTATCAGCTTAAGAAGCTTTTGGTCTGAGACGATGGGGTTTTCTAGATGTAGGATCATGTTATCTGCAAACAGGGATAGTTTGACTTCCTCTCTTCCTATTTGAATGTCCTTTATTTCCTTCTCTTGCCTGATTGCCCTGGCCAGAACTTCAAATCCTGTGTTGAATAGGACTGGTGAGAGAGGGCATCCTTGTCTTGTGCTGGTTTTCAAGAAGGAAATGCGTCCAGCTTTCACCCATTTAGTATGATGTTGGTTGTGGTTCTTATTATTTTGAGGTATGTTCCTTCAATATCTACTTTATTGATGGTTTTTAACATGAAGGATGCTGAATTTTGTAGAAAGCCACTTTTGCATCTTTTGAGATAATCATGTGTTTTTTGTCTTTAGTTTCGTTTATGTGATGAATCACACTTGTTGATTTGCATGGTTTGAACCAACCTTGCATCCCAGGATGAAGCCTACTTGATCATGATAAATAAGCTTTTTGATGTATTGCTGGATTTGGTTTGCCAGTATTTGGTTGAGGATTTTTGCGTTGATATTTATAAAGGGTACTGGCCTGAAGTTTTCTTTTGTTGATGACTTTTGCATTGATATTTATAAAGGGTACTGGCCTGAAGTTTTCTTTTTTTATTGTATCTCTGCCAGGTTTTGGTATCAGGATGATGCTGGCCTCATAGAATGAGTTAGGAAGGAGTGTCTACTTTTCAGTTTTTGGAAATAGTTTCAGTAGGAGTGATACAACCTCTTCTTTGTACATCTGGTAGAATTCAGCTGTGAATTTATCTGGTCCTGGGCTTTTTTTGGTAGGTAGGCTGTTTATTACTGTCTCAATTTCAGA
Organism: Colobus angolensis palliatus; assembly: GCF_000951035.1. Classification (NCBI taxonomy): domain Eukaryota; kingdom Metazoa; phylum Chordata; class Mammalia; order Primates; family Cercopithecidae; genus Colobus; species Colobus angolensis. The sequence goes on from NW_012113697.1 coordinate 1,921,785, forward strand.
ATTCATTATTGGTCTAGTCAGGATTCAGTTTCTGCCTGATTCAGTCTTGAGTGGGTGTATGTGTCCAGGAATTTATCAATTTCTTCCAGATTTTCTAGTTTACATACATAGAGGTGTTTATAAGGTGTTTATAATATTCTATGATGTTTGTTTGTATTTCCATAGAGTCAGTGGTAATATCCCCCTTATCATTTCTGATTGTGTTTATTTGAATCTTCCCTCTTTTCTTCTTTATTGGTCTAGCTAACAGTCTATTTTATTAACTTTTTTCAAAAAACAAGCTCCTGCATTTGTTGATCTTTTGAATAGATTTTCATATCTCTATCTCTTTCAGTTTAGCTCTGATTTTGGTTATTTCTTGTCTTCTGCTAGCTTTGGGATTTGTTTGTTCTTGGTTCTCTGGTTCTTTTATTAATAGTTGTGATGTTAAGTTGTTAACTTGAGACCTTTCTAACTTTTCGACGTGGCCATTTAGTGCTATAAATGTCCCTCTTAGGCTGGGTGTGTTGGTTCACACCTGTAATCTCAGCACTTTGGGAGGCTGAGGCAGGAAGATCATGAGGTCAAGAGATTGAGACCACCCTGGCCAACATGGTGAAACCCCATCTCTACTAAAAATAAAAAAATTAGCTGGGCA
>NW_012113697.1:1930851-1936005 GCF_000951035.1 Colobus angolensis palliatus
CGCCCGGCTAGCTGTTCTTATTTTTATTCAATCTGGTAAGATTGGGCAAGGAGAAAGCTGTACTTTCCAATGGGTTTGTCAGCCTGTTCTTTCCATATAGTCTCCATTTGATCTTGGGTGTTGTACATGTGTTCTCCTAATGATGCAATTATGTATTTAAAGAGACAAAGGGAGGATGAAGTCTGACCAGCAACCTGAGAATGTTCATGTTTACATCAGTGAGGATACTTTAAGCTGCAAGTAACAAAACCTCCAAATTCAATTTGTTATAAGCAATGGGGAAAATGTATTATGTCACTTAACAAGAAAACCTGAAATGGGACAGCTCTAAGGTTGGTTGATTGGGCAGCTGGGCAGGTTTTTCCATCTCTCCCATTTTCCATTTCGGAGTAATGGCTCCTCTCATGGTCTCAGAATGGCTTCAGCAGTTCCAAGTATGGCATCCAGACAAGACAATTTCTAGGAGAGAAAGAGAGTTTTCCTCTGTATCTCTGTATTTCCAACAGAGGAAATAACTCCCAGAAGATCCCCAAAGACTTGCTCTCTTATCTTAACAAGATAAGCTTGTTAGTCAGGGCTGGTTCATGGCCTCTTCCTAAGCTAACCCCACTAGCATTGGCATTGGGATTGCCATGCATCTCTGGATGGTCCTTTCAGGAGTTTTCTCTATATTGCATGGGAAAGGATTGAGACCACAAAACAGAGTTCAGAATGCAAGAAAGAACGGCTTTTGGACACTCAGCAGTGTAGATGGTGTTCTAAATATGAAGGGTACGGATGAAATCTTCCCAGGGGCAAACACCTTTGAATTTCCTACCCAGGATAGGATTCTCTTCCTGTTATAGCCATCTCAAATATGTTTCCATTGGCTTAAATTTTTAGTGGCAGGAAGCTTAATTATTTTGAGTATCTTTGACCTCTCCTCTCGCTATTGACCCTTATTTGCAACCCCAGGTAAAAGTCAAAGGTGGCTTTAGCATCAGGAGTACCACGCCCTTGTAAGGAAGTGTCACCCTCAGCTTCTGAAGGTGGGGTGGACCCTGAGGCTTGTGCTGGGCATTGGCCAGAGTGAGAACGCCTTTCCAAAGCCTCAGCTGTGCCTGTTTTTCTGTGTGTCTCCTCATTTGACCTCTATGATTCAAGCTCGTATTGAATACCCTGACCTCCCTTTCACACTGCTTCCCCTAATGGTTTATCATCATTCTCTTAATAACTTTCACACCAACATTTCAACTGAAAGCTATTGAAAATGTGCCACTTTAAAAGACTGGGCTTACCTTGCTTGTCAGTACTACCAGCAAACATCCCCCACCCTCTTCAATCACCAAACACCACTGTCTCCCACTTTTTCAAATAAATGGAAAAACTTTAAGGTCTTGTAGGACCAGATTTAGGAGCCACTGAGAATATGACCCATTTATTCTGAACTCGCAGCAAATCAATTGACCTTCTGTAGATACTAATGTTTAGATACGTATGCAGCTAGAGAGATTTACGTCCTGGCCTTCCACTTGCTTCTAGAGTAGTTCACCTTTGCTCAACAGCATTGGAAAATCCACACAACGTTTATTTGTTGCTCTAACAACCTTCTTGGAGGCTTCAGAAATAGTCTTTTATCTATTCCAAGATGGAGGAGAAGTAACAATGGTTTTAACCTCACTGCAGAGCAATCTAACCTTTTAAAGTGGACGTTATTCAAAATGGAAGCAGAAAAGCTCAGCTTCCTACTGACAGTGGATTATTTGTCATCATCATCGCTGTCATTAAAAAATGTTGCAAACGGTCTTGTCATTTTAGAAAACCTCTGCTAAAAATGTTGTTTGTTTTATGCCTTTAAATGTTTCTGTGCTTGGCTTTTTTTGCATTATTGGCTCTGCCTGAAGAAGTCCCCATTAAGATCAAGGGAGGAGAGGAGTCTCTGCTTTGCACAGGAACTTTGGCTGACAGAGGTTTGTGGAAATGAGGAGAACACTACCAAGGTGCATGTCCTTGTTCAAGTGAAGCTCACTGCCAATCTGTGGTGTGCTGGGAGGCAAAGGCATCTCTGCGCTTCATGCTGCCTGCCTGGTTTCAGGAAATCTGTGAGGTCTCCGTGGAAGCTTCACAAGCCTTTCTTTCCTAACAGTGTTAAGTGTGTTTGAAGCCCCCGACAGGGCTGCTGTCATCTCTAAGCAGGAGCTTCTCACCCCAATTTCCTGATGCCTGAGAGTAAAAACCATGTGTAATAATTTACTGGGAGGAGCAGTTTATCCATCCAGTAGAACCTAATTCAGGCCTTACATTTAAACTTGAGTGCACACCCAAATTTCCTGGAAAACTTGCTAAAAATACAGAATGGGAAAGCTAACCTCTACTTTGATTCAGTAGGTTTGCACGGAGCTCTGAATCTGCATGTTAAGCTTAAAACACCAGACGCGAATCTGAGGTGGTGCTCAGAAAAATCTATTTGGGGAAAATCTGCCCTAAGTCATACGCTTGAAAATCAGCAGCGTGGTTTCTCTGTGTTGGGTTTGTTGCACCCCTGAGCACCAATCCTTACTGGCCTTGCAAATTTGGTGGCCCAGTTTACAGATGAGAAGAGTGAGGCACCCAGTGGTTAGGTCATTCGCTCACAGCCTCGTCGCTGGCAGTGGTCTACTCCCTGGTGTGAGCTCAAGGCTATCTGATTCCAAGGCCTGTGCTCTTGTGTCTGGACCATACCATCTCCCAGACGAATGCCTGGTTAGGCCAATCTAGTCTCTGAACGTACAAAGATGAGTAAGATAGTCTTCCTTTTTAGAACTGATCCTAGTGAGTTTTGAGGGATGGTTTTTCTCCCTTTGCTTCCAGATGTGGAAAATCAGTTTGCCCAGTGATGGGCAGAGCCAGGACTAGGAAGTAAGACCTCCTGGAGATTTTTCTCCTGTTTCAGGATGATAAATTAAGGGTGGCTGGGCTCGGTAGCTCACACCTGTAATCCCAGCACTTTGGGAGGCCGAGGCGAGTGGATCACAAGGTCAGGAGTTTGAGACCAGACCAACCAACCTGGTGATACCCCGTTTCTATGAAAAATACAAAAATTACCTGGGCGTGGTGGTGCACACCTGTAATCTCAGCTACTCAGGAGACTGAGGCAGGAGAATCACTTGAATCCAGGAGGTGGAGATTGCAGTGAGCCGAGATTGTGCCACGGCACTCCAGCCTGGGTGACAGAGTGAGACTCTGTCTCAAAAACAAAAAAAAATTAAGTGCACTTGACTGTTTGGCTAATGAGCCGCCTTGCTGGCTCTGAAGAACCTCCAAAAACAAGGGAATCCAAAATAGATTCCTAAATTCATGAAGAATTTGGATCATGCTCTATTCTATCTCATACGATGTATCTATTTTTGATGATGTTAAACGTTCTCAAGCCATTCCTAACGCATGGTATTGTGTGCTGAAATAAATAAGATGGTTGAGATGGGAACACTCTGAAATAAAAGCACCATAAAATGGGTTGTGGTAGGTGTTATTGTCAAAGGTCCTATCTGATCTGCCTTACTAAAGTGGTGCTTCAACCTCACAAGGGCCATCGTGTTGCTGAGCGTTCATCAGGCCAGCACTGCACTGGGGACTCTGCCTGTGTCGCCCCAGATGTCTATACGTTTATCCTCACTGTTTTACAGAAGCGGGAACAGAGGCTCAGAAAGGACACTCATGGTGAGGATGAGGGTTGAGCCCAAGTCTGGAGCCTTCATATTTAAACACCGTCTACTGGGTTGCCTTTGGTTCATTCCTCATAATACATTTGTTCTACAGATGGGAGCTAGATGCAGAGCATAGGGTCTTAGAGATGAGGTAGTTCAACTTCATCCTGTTGTATGAATGGGCTCCGTATCATCTCCTGAACACAGTGATTGCCCTCTCTTTATACACTCTTAGGGGTGGGCATTCAGCATGTCATAGGTAATCCTCAAAGTTCCCTTTTCCTTAGAGGATCGAGCACAGTCTCCCCAGGCATCCATGTCTTGCCCTATTCAACCTCTAACTCTCTCTCCTTGACAAACACCTTAGTCAATTGCTGTCTGCTAAGCTGACTGCATGCATTTCCAATCTCTGCTACTGAGAGAAACTCCCACATGACATAGTTCCTTTTTTCTCTGTGTTTCTCTAAGTCTAGTCATCTTCAAGTCCGGTATGAAGACCTTGTCCTCAGCCCAAAGCGAGTTTTCCCAATTTCCCAGAGCACTGCTCCCCACACTACTCATTTGGTTCCTAGTGTAAGCTGCTCCCTAGTGTTCACCCTTTTTATTGTCTATGGAACCATCCAATGAGATTGTGAACCCCGTGAAAGCAAGAGCTTTGTCCTATTCATCTTTGTATTCTCAATGCCTCGTTTACCCCAGAATGGTCTTTCAGTAAATATTTGTTGTAGATAAAGATTACTTTCCCTAGTAGAAACTGCATCTTCTGTCCTGCATTAATTTCCATGTGAGTGGCTGCCTGGAACAGGGTTATCTCTCAGTGTTGTTTGATTGGCTGAATTTTTTTAAGAGCTTATATGGTGATCAGGCTGGAAGGAGAACTGAGTCTCACCTTTACTTCCAATTTAACACATACTGGGACTGAGGAAATATTTATTGAAGCATTGTTTGTAATGGTGAATAACTGCAAACAGTCTAAAAACCCATCATCATGGCATGGGTAAATACACTGTAGCACACTCGTAAAATTGAATACTATATAGCAATGAAAAAGCACCAGTGAGAGCAGCATGAATGCACATGGACAAATCTCATAAAAATAATGTTAAGCAAAAGAGCAAACTGAGAAGGATGCACATGATACGATGCCATCCATACAGAGTCAAGAAATGTCCAAAGCAATATTATATATTGTTCATGGGAAAATGCATGTTTAATGCCATTTTAAAGCAACATGTACCAAAGTAGTGCTGTGGGAAAATGTATGAGTTTCCTGGGCCTGCTGTAATAAAATACCACCGGCTGAGGGGCATAGGCAGCAGAAATGCATTTTCTCACAGTTCTGGAGGCTAAAAGTTCGAGATCAAGGTGTCAGCATGGTTGGTTTCTCCTGAGGTCTCTCTCCGTGGCTTGCAGATGGTTGTCTTCTCGCTGTGTCCTCACGTGGCCTTCTCTCTGTATGGGCATCCCTAGTCTCTTTCAGGTGTCCTAA
>NW_012113697.1:1936055-1937021 GCF_000951035.1 Colobus angolensis palliatus
ATACGATGCCATCCATACAGAGTCAAGAAATGTCCAAAGCAATATTATATATTGTTCATGGGAAAATGCATGTTTAATGCCATTTTAAAGCAACACGTACCAAAGTAGTGCTGTGGGAAAATGTATGAGTTTCCTGGGCCTGTCGTAATAAAATACCACCGCCTGAGGGGCATAGGCAGCAGAAATGCATTTTCTCACAGTTCTGGAGGCTAAAAGTTCGAGATCAAGGTGTCAGCATGGTTGGTTTCTCCTGAGGCCTCTCTCCGTGGCTTGCAGATGGTTGTCTTCTCGCTGTGTCCTCACGTGGCCTTCTCTCTGTATGGGCATCCCTAGTCTCTTTCAGGTGTCCTAATCTCCTCTTCTGATAAGGACACCAGTGAGACTGGCTCACCATAGTGATTTTGCTTTAACTTAATTACCTTTTTCTACGGCTCTGTCTACAAATACAGTGATATTCTGAGATACTGGGGACTGGAGCTTCAACGTAGAAATATTGAGGGCACACAGTTCGGTCTGTAACAGCAGACTCGGTGCCTCCAGAGGGCTGTGATGAAGAATCTGTCCCTGGTGTCTCTCCTGGCTTCTGGTAGCCTGAGGGGTGCCTTGGCTTTAGACGGTGTTCTCTCTGCGTCTTCCCCTCATCTTCCCTCCGTGTGTGTCTCCCTGTGCGTCTGCGTCCAGATTTCCCCTTTTTATGAGAACACCAATCATATTGGATTAGGACTCACCCCACCCTAATGACCTTATTTTTTTTTGTTATTTTTATTTTTTGGCAGAGTCCCGCTCTGTTGCCCAGGTTGGAGGGTTGACTCACTGCAACCTCTGCCTCCTGGGTTCAAGTGATCCTCTTGCCTTAGCCTCCCGGGTAGCTGGGATTACAGGTGCCCACCACCATGCCCGGCTGATTTTTGTATTTTTAGTAGAGATGGGGTTTCACTATGTTGGCCAGGCTGGTCTCGGACTCCT
>NW_012113697.1:1938796-1943579 GCF_000951035.1 Colobus angolensis palliatus
TGGGAAATAAAAGCAGTGTTGATCAGGGTGGTGATGGTGAAATGTTCAGAAGTGCATGGATTTGAAACACATTTAAGGTGTAAAGTAGAACAGGATGATTTATTAGAAGCAGAGAATGAGGGCAATACTACTCTTAGTTTGGGGCAAAAGAGACCCGACTCTGGGCCTTATCCATTATTCCAGGGATTGGCAAACTCTAGCCCATGGGCCACAGTGGGCCCCTGTCCTGATTTTTTTCTTCAAATAAAGTTTTATTGAAACACAGCTGCACTCATTCATTCTGTGGCTACTTCTTTGCTACAGTGGCCTTTCTGGCCTGGAAAGCCTAAAATATGTACAAAAAATTTTGCCAATTTCTGTTTTAGAAGACTACTCACATCACAAACACTCACAAAAAATAAAGGTATTAATAAACAAATGGGTCTCTCTCAGGCCAGGCAAGTCGCTTGCCCATAACCTTAAACATCCACTTTCAAGTCTAAGGCTGTCCGGGTCCCAGGGAGATGCTTCTCTCCCTCTCTTCAACCTGGCTCCTCTATACGAAAGTATCTAAATGTTGTGGCAACTTTGGCTTGAGCTGTTGCTAACGTTGCGTTTCAGTGCAGGAAGGATCTGAGCAGAGCAAATGCCTCCATAAAAGAAAAGATGAATTAATGGACTTTGTCTAGTCTATTACATGAATGAAATGAAGTGTTATTTCTCAATGTGTTCAGTATCCACCTTCGTTGTTTGTTTTACTTAGCACTGGGATACTCCTAAGTTAGTGTGGTCTCTGGAGTGATTTTGCGTGGCAGCTGAGGAATATTTTGCTATACTTCACAACTCATACTACTCTGGTTTAGACCCAACATGAATGAAGTATGATACTTATTCTTTATGCAAACATAAAAGCTACACGTATGCATATGAGCGCCATACATGCGCTTACTCTGGGCCCTGCATTGGTTAGCGTGGACCACAGCAAGGGAAGGGTCAAGGATGTCTCTTGGGTGTCTGGTGTGATCACATAAGCAGTGGAGGTGACAGCTAGTTTGGAAGATGTTTTGCAGAGCTTTTGAGAATGCAGGTAGAAGAGGTGGAGTTGGCATTTGGATATGCACTACTCAGAGGGGAGGTCTGGGTGGGCTGAGGACATGAAGTGAAGGGTCGTTGGTCATTGGATGTGATCAAGAGCTCCTGGAAAGAAGGAACTCCTGGTTAATTGTGCCACGGAAGCTGAGGAATGGATTTAGCTACCTGGAAGTCATTAGTGACCTCAGCATGGTTCTCATGAAGTCGGAGGATGAGGATTTGGAAGCCATCTATGTTGAGGTGGTTTGAAATATGCATGAGGCATGAGGAAGGCACACAGTGAATGTAGAGAGTAGCTTGAAGCCTTTTAAAGGGGATGAGGAAGTGGAGCAGTCGCTGGAGGAGGGAGTGGGACCAAGGGTAGATTTTTTATGTTTTATTTTTACTTTTAAAGATAAGAGGGACTTGAACATGTTTCAGTGCTGATAAGAAGGTTCCACCACAGAGAGGAAAGTTGATGATAAAGGAGAGAAAAGAATTTACAGAGCCACTCTAAGAGCAGATGCTCCGTTTGTTTCCAACCTCGACACATGGATGCATTCTTTGTTATGTCTCTATTATGTCTACTTCAAGTAGGCATAGAAAACAGCAAGACTGTGTTTGCTGGGAGAGATGACAACCTGGCGACGGGGAATCCCTGAGGAAGCTGACTCTGAGTTCTCACCTTCCCCTACCTCACTGTCAGTACGGCTTATGGTCTTTTGATTCAGGTGCATACAGAAGAGGCTCTTGTTATGTGTCCCTCAGAAAATGAATTAAATTTAAAATAGATCTCATTTCAGATCCAGAGGCTGTAATGCTATCAGCCCACTAGGTAGAAATAGCTTGTTGCTCTCTTGGTTCATTGCAGTCTTAACAGCAGGATTGCATGTTTCACAAATGAGTGTATCCTGCATGGAACTCTGATATGCTCTCCATCACTGTTTCACCCGATTAAAAACGTTGTACTCAGCATTTAGGACACGGGGGTCTCTGAGTGGCAGAGTTTTTAGAAAAGCTGTCAGTGCAAAATGAAATTTAGAATCTTAGAGATGGCACCAAGCTGGGAAATTTACATACTATCAGGAAGCAGGACTGTCTGAAATAATTGAAACTGCAATAATAACTTGAGTTGTCCTAGGGAGTAATGTTAGAAAATATAATAAACATTTTCCAAATCAAAGAGCTTTTATTTGCCTTCTATTTACTACACAGAGATGCTCTCACCTTCATAACTAAATATCTTCTTGATATAGTTTAGACCCCCAAACACTGATTCCCATCATCATCAATGCCATTTGGAGCAATTATTGTGCGAAGTGCTTTGTATATATCTCTTTATGTTACCTTCGTAACAATCTTGTGTGGAAAGGAGGAGGAAAGGGTTTCAGAAGGTAAATTGCTTGCCTAAATGTCACACACACTGTGTGTAGTTGGCAGGGTTTGGGTGTAAACTCAGGCAGGATGACTCTGGAGCCCTCAGCTTTCCCTCCTTCATTCCTCTGTGTAGAAATAAGGGATCTTACCTTTGGCCCTCAGGTAGCTTAAAATCTGATTGGAAGTATGTGATGAGTATACTCATAACTTTTCCATAGACAGAGTTTGTTAAGTATAATAAGGGGTGCTTTGGAGTTTAGGAGGGTGAGGAATTACTCCTGGGCATGCAGACGGCCGTGCTCTCAAGGCTAGTTCACCGTCGATCCTTAGAGCTAATGGATTGGTGGAGTTGTGATTGATTGAGGTGGGAGTGAAGGATGGTTAAAGTGGGAGGAATAGTAAGGGCAAAGGCAGAGTTAAATCAGAGACAATGTCTGTGGAGCAATGGGTAGTCCTATTTAACTGATGTATGTGTGGAACAATAACACCAAAGACTGTGGGTCACAGCATGGGAGTGCCTAAATGACAGTATGGCTATATTCTCTCCATGCATTCTGGAGATAGTATAAAGGCTGGAGTTGAGTTAATAAAGAGACAAGTGCACTAGGAAAGCTGATTCAGCTTCTGTCATCCAGTGTATATATATTTAACTCAGATGATATCACTGGGAAGTAAGTACAGTTTTTTAAAAAGCTTTGACCTTTTTCCTCTCATCACACAATCAGTTATTATATGCTGCTCTTTCTGTGTCTAGCACAGTGACTTTCAATTCTTGCTGAAATTATAAACCACCTGGGGAGGCGATAAAACTCTTACCGCCCTGTTGGGATACTAGACCCATTAAATCAGAATCTTTGGGGTGGGAAATAAGCATCAGTATTTTTGAAGCTTCCTGGGTGATTCTTATATATAGCTGAGGCTGAGTACCATTATTTTATCAGATCCCTCACTTGCTAAGTGAACTAATTAATTAATTACTGCCATAGGCATGGCTAGGTAGCTAAAATGATAGTTGTGCTGGTAATAGAAAAAGAAAGATCAGGAATAAGAGCTGACTTGGGAAATGGCAAAATATTTTGAAATTGGCATATCCAAGTGGAGACTGGATGTTTCTTCGTGGAGATTTGTGGGCTCTCCTTGTCATTGCAACCTCTTCTCTAGGCTCTGTTTCCCGAACATAGCAGGTGCAGTATAAATGTTTGAATCTGGAAGTCCAGTGGGCATTTGGAACTAGGGTTTCACATACACTTGAGGGAAGTCAGTGTTGCTAAGATTAAGATGTTTGAGTTATCTGCATATAGACAATAATGTAAGTCATACAGATAGAAAAAGGAGAGAAAAGATCTGACGACACAATATTGGGTAATATCAACATAAAGGAAAAAGGAAAAAGAACTAAGGAAGAGAGTTTTAGATGGAAAAGAACAAAATAATGCAAAGCCAAGATAGTGGAAAAAGATTCTATACAGTAAATTATTTAATATATAAAATGTTACAGAAAGGTAAAAAAGACAAAAGAAAAAGATGAGGTCAAGGCGAAAAATCTGAAGGTTTTGGTGCATATAGTGTAGAGCAAAGTATTGTTTGCTAAATCATACAAATAGTATTATTCATCATAGAAAAAATTACAAATTACAAAAAAAATCAATCACTTATAATACCACCATTCAAATATAAGCACTTAAAATTTATAATTATTTTTTCAAAAATATAGATCTATTTTTGTAAATAAAAATGGGACATCATATATATAAACATGAAATCTGTTTTTCATATAAAATATATCATAAATATTTTTCCATGTCAATGAATATACACAAATGGTAATTTAAAATGCCTTCAAGTTATTCTGGTTGTAATAGAACTGCTATAATTTGTTTGACCAATTCCTTATTGGCAGTTTTTGATTTTTTGAGATTTTAAAGTTTTGTGCATATGTGGTTGTACATATGTTTGATTATTTCCTTAGGTTAAATATCTAGGCATAAAATCCCTAGATTCAGGTATATGTACATGATATAATCTTTGCCTTCTAGAAATCTTCTACCACTTCACACTTTTACTAGCAAAACATACAATTGACAATACACTCTACAATACTGTATATATTCCTTCTTTATTTTTACCAACTTGTTGGGTAAAAAATGATTGTTCAATGATATGTATTTGCTTTTCTTTGATTACTAATTATTCCAGGTGTTTTCTACTTAGCGTATTTTGGTCTTCTAGGAACACTGTTCATTTGTTATGCAGAATGCTTTTTTCCAAGGTGGATTAGAGACTTAAATGTGAGACCTAAAACCATAAAAACCCTAGAAGAAAACCTAGGTAATACCATTCAGGACATAGGCATGGG
>NW_012113697.1:1944409-1984127 GCF_000951035.1 Colobus angolensis palliatus
CTATCGCAAGAACAGAAAACCAAATACCACATGTTCTCATTCATAGGTGGGAATTGAACAATGAGATCACTTGGACACAGGAAGGGGAGCATCACACACCAGGTCCTATTGTGAGGAGGGGGTAGGAGGGAGGGATAGCTTTAGGAGATATACCTAATGTAAATGACGAGTTAATGGGTGCAGCACACCAACAAAACACATGTATACATATGTAACAAACCTGCACGTTGTGCACATGTACCCTAGAACTTAAAGTATAATAAAAAAACAAAAAAGAATGCTTTTTTCTTCACATGCATAGATTAGAGGAATGCCTGATTATTGCCTCCTGCTGGTTCCTCTTCCCTGATTTCCAGAGTTCAAATTTTAGTATATCTCATTTTATCTTTCTATGGACATTTAAAAGGGAACTTATGATGGAGAGATGTCTGAGGACGGGTTCCCTGAGCAAAGATGCTAAGACAGAGTATGATTTAGAAATGCTTTAGTGGCTTATCCCTCTGCTAAGGAAGAGAAGGAAGCAGGATTGTGGAGAAGAAAAAGGCAAATGCAATGCTGATGGGACAAAGCTTTGCCAACCCTTCATGGAGTTCTGGAGCCAGTGTTGCCCAACACAGCTGACCGTCTTTGGGCCTGAAGGTCCTGGCCCTTCCACTCTTACCTCACTGAGTCATTGGATGGGTAGAGTTGCCAGATTTAGCAAATTAAAATACAGGATGCCCAGTTCAATTTTTCAAATAAACAGTGAATATTTTAAAAATAGGAGTATGTCTCAAATATTGCCTGCAGTGTACTTATCATAAAAAATTAAACTATCTATTGTTTATCTGGAAGCAAAATTGAACTGGGTGTTTTGTGCTTCATCTGGCCACCTTAGATGTGGGCTGCCTGAGAAATGTGTGATCTTAGACAGGCGGCCCAGGTGCGGCAGGTTCTGAAGGAGCTGACAGCTGGGAGAGGCTGGCTGACCACTTGCCCCATGTGTGCACAGGAAGTCCTCTTTGGTGGCAGATATGGGTGATTAATTTCCAAGTTCGGGGGAGTTAAACACAGGATTCCAGTTCTGAGCTTGAACTGGACATTCCAAGGGAACAGCTTCAATTAGTCAGGAGTTAATTCTATTATCTATGAACTCCATGACTTTTCTCATTCTTGATTTCTTCCATAAGAACCCTCTCAAAGTTTTTTTAATCAAAACTCAAATTGAGAAAAGTCAAGGAGTTCATAGACAATAGAAGAGAGGAAGTAGTGAGTGAGTATATACTATTTTTAAAAGTTGGCTTTGGGAAAAGCTTTTCTAAGGAAAACGGTAAAAATGCTAACAAAGAAAAGAGTAGGGAAACTTGTGATGTTTACAGCAGAAGGAGGATGGATTGAAGATATTGGGCTAAAAGGTAGAGTAACTGTTGAATAAAATTCCAAAATGAAGTGACCAGTTTTGCCCATAAGAAACAAGCCTTCTGGCCGGGCGCGGTGGCTCAAGCCTGTAATCCCAGCACTTTGGGAGGCCGAGACGGGTGGATCACGAGGTCAGGAGATCGAGACCATCCTGGCTAACACAGTGAAACCCCGTCTTTACTAAAAATACAAAATCTAGCCAGGCGAGGTGGCGGGCGCCTGTGGTCCCAGCTACTTGGGAGGCTGAGGCAGGAGAATGGCGTAAACCTGGAAGGCGGAGCTTGCAGTGAGCTGAGCTCTGGCCACTGCACTCCAGTCCGGGAGACAGAGCGAGACTCCGCCTCAAAAAAAAAAAAAAAAAAAGAAACAAGCCTTCTTCTGAAAAAGCAGGGGAGGAAAATAAAAATCATGAAGTGGAGTGGAAGGCAATTGTGGGAACTTAATTTGTGTGAACTCTAGCTTTTTTAGGAAAAAAAAAAAAGCAAGGGGTCTGCTGAGACTGAAAATAAATGATAGGGTTTGAGGTTTGGGAGACTTGCAAACAGCTTCACCATCATGAGCATAATTTGGAACACAGGATTTTGGAGAAAGGGTTCAGCCTCAATATCTCCATCTTCTTCGTATGCCACTGAACGTGGATGACATACGACGTATAAGACATGGTTTCTCTTTTTAAGGAGTCTGTATTGTAGTTGGAGAGAGAATTTACACATGAAAAGAAATATCCATCTAGGAAATATATAAGCTCAATGCAATACTGTGGTCTAGTCAAAATCTATTATAGTTCAGAAGGTCAAGGATTGCTGTGAGCTGGAGAATCTGAGAAGAATTCACCAACAAGGGGAAACTTACGTTGAGTCTTGGGTAGGAGGCAGACATTGCAGACAAAGTGGGACAGGCACTCCAGGCAGGAACATTGTCCTTTTGAGAAATAGCAGTTTGGCTGTTGTCTTTTAGGTTGTATCTATTGCTTGGATGAACACTGTCACAATGGGCACTGTCCATTTCCTTCATGGGCTAAGCCTACAAGAGCCCTGAGTCATTGTGGTATCATTGGTTGGAAATTTTACTGCAGTCTAGTGACTCTTGAATGAGAGTTAGAAAACATGGGCCCCTCTTCCTTCATTTTCGTAAGAGTGGATGACATGTAAACTGTTTCTGAAAAGGGGACAATGGGAGGATCAGATGGCATGTGGGCTGTTGCCTGACAGTGCTCATTGGCTGCAACAATGGAACGGCAATGAAAAGAAGTCTTCAAGAGGTTCCCGGACTGCCTGGAGACTTTGAGTGCACTGTTACAGAACTTGTTTTAGCATTCGTGAATACCGAATGAGAGCAAAGAAGTAATTTAACTTAATGAGCTGAGAAAGCTTTGCAAGACTCCTTGAGTATTTCCCAGCCTATCTGCTACCCTAACTGCCTGTGAAAAGTAGAAGAGATTTGATGCTTTTCCTCTCTCTCTCTCTTTTGGTGGTGGTGGTGGGGTTTAACTCATTACTAATTCTACTTTCGTTTCTTATAAGGAACTTAAGATAGATCTTGCCCTAATACTGCCAGACTAATCTTCCTTAATTACATCTTTTATTGCATTGTTTTCCTGCTTAAAAACCTCCAAAGGCTCCCTATCTCCCACTATAAATTCTTATTGATTTACAAAATTGCCATAATCTCTGTTTTTTTTTTTTCAAATTCCAACTGTATTCTTTTCTAAGCTCTAAACATACCCAGTTCCCTTGACAAACTGCCCTAAATAGAGGTGTTATTTTAACAATGGAGAACATTCTCAAGGCATGTACACTTAATTATTATTTTGTCATGTTTTCACAAGGGACAACCTTATAACTTAGATTAGATCTTATCTCAGTGATGTAACTGTGGTTATATTTTCATGATCTCGTGAATTCCCTCCTACCTTCCCAAGGATATTTCTTATTGGCTCTCTTGCTTATCAGCTGAAATATTTTCCAATAAATGGAGCTTCTCTTCTGGATATCTAGTAAAACCTCTGTTTTCAGTAGGAGATTTGATCAGCCTTTGCAAAAACTAAACAGCTTGTGTTTTGTCAACATCAATTCCCAGTTCAGATTAGAATCATTAGTGGCAGAGCAAGTGCTATTTGGCTGAGAAGGGATAATTAAAGCAGCAAACAGAGATCTGCGTAATTCTGCCCATATTTTGCATAGATAATAGAATGAAGACGTGTCACAAGGACTTCTGAAATAGATGATAACATAATTTCAAAGATAACATGATTTCAAAGATATGTCCCCGCCCGGCATTCAGAAACCAAGTTAAATTACCAAAGGGACATAAAGATTAGGAAAACACAACATCCACACTGAAAACGAGGAAAAGATTTCATCAACATGCTACAAAGTTGGAAGAAGTTTTGAGACAGCACAGAAGAAGTGACAAAAATAAAGTCATAATTTCTCTTATTTAGAAAATTCCTCCGCTCCCCTTTCCTCTCCTCTCCTCCATTAGAACATGCGGGTATTGACAGTGGTGAGCTGGTAAACTGGCTTTCTGGAAAACTAAAGCCTGAATTTGGGACATTTGGTATGTGTTGTAAATGCACCTGCCTTGGCCAATTTCAAACTTCCAATGCGGAATTAGGACTGGCCACACAGATTCAACTTTTCAGAGCCTACCTTAGTTGGCTCATCACACTGTTGAGTATTATGGGAAGTCAGTGTAAATGGGGCCTTGGAATAAGCCCCTAAATTGGTTATGTGGGTGTGAGGGTGTGTGGCAGGGATTGGAGGCCGTGAAGAGTTGGATGCTGGCTCCATGGATCCTTTTAACTGCCGGGATCCATAACTCCCAGGAGCATCAGTGCTGGGAGGTGCAGGGACAAGTCAACAGGAGAAAACAGCTAGGGTGGACCTATTTTTCTCTCTGACACAGACTCTCAGCTGCAAGACTCTTTCTCTGTAAGGCAGGTAGGTGGAATGTGGAAAGACCAGGGAGAAGAAACAACTAGATTTAGAAAGATGGCCAAAGTATGAAGATGCTTTTATGGGCTAAATGTTTGTGCCCAACCTCTCAAATTCACATGTTGAAGCCCTAAACCCCCATTGTGACGTCATTTGGAGGTGGGCCTTTGAGAGACAATTAGGCTTACATGAAGCCATGAGGGTGAGCCTTCTCATAAGTGTCCTTATGAGAAGAGGAAGAGACAGCAGCGCTTCCTTTTTCTGCCATGTGAGAGAAAGCAAGAAGGCTGCTGTCTGCAAGTCAGGAAGAGGGCCCTTCCCAAGAACCCAACCAGATGGCACCTGTACTTCCAGCCTCCAGAATGCAGAGAATAAATAAATGTTGTTAAAGGTACGCAGTCTATGATATTTTTGTTATATCAGCCCAAGAAGACTAAGACAGACACTTACAAAATAGAAAGCACATAATACTGTGGTGAAGATGTGCCCAGATTTACTGCTTGTCACATTGAGATTACATATAATCTATATGTATTCTCTAATTAGAAGACAGAATTCTCAAATTGGGTAACAAGGCAAATTTCAACTATATACTCTTCACAGGAAAGACACCTGAAACAAAATGGCACAGAACAACTAAAAATAATGAGATGGGCAATGGTATCTCAGAAAAATGCAACAAAAATAAACCCAGAGTTTAATACGAATATCACACAAAATGAAATTTAAGACTAAAAGAATTAAATGGGAAAAAAGATTATTTGGTATTAATGAAAAATTCAAAACAAGAAAAATTAAGTCTGGACAGGAGTCCTAAAACTTTATGTAGCAAAAATACATAATATTGAGAGATATAAAACTTTATTATGTAAAAGATGAGAAGATGTTGATACAATCTTGGTATTATACCTTAACAAAATGTGACTTTCCGAATTTAGTCAATTAGACTACAAAAGGCTGCTATATACAGAGAAATAGAATAGTTAATTATTACTTTTGAATTAGTAGTTACATATTTTTAGATAGATTTGATACCCCCAAAAGAATATTACTTTTTAAAGATGTCCAGTGAGGCATTGTACCATTAATTCAACACGTATTTATTCAGCATCTACCAAATGCCTGGCCTGGGTAGGGGATGAAGTTTGAACAGGCCAGTCACAGATCTGCCGCATGGAGCCTTGTACCGGGCACTGTTCTAGAAGCAGGGGATGCAGCAGGGGACAAAATAGACAGAGGTCCCTGCTCTCACGGGTTTTATTCCAGGGTGAGGACTCAGACAATAGTGAAGACGCACAGAATGTGCCAGGGGAAGGATAACAAAGCAGAGTTAGAGAGTGATCGGAAAGGATGCTGTCTTAGAAAGGGGCTAAAGGGAAAGCCTCTCTGATCAGGTGGAATTTGGGCAGGGAGCTGAAGAAAGTCAGGGCACCAGGCATAAAGATGGAGGACGTGAGCTCCGGGCGGAGCGCACAGCACGCACAGAGGCCCTTTGTCCTTTGGGTCTGTTTTTCTCCTTGACTTTTCTTGAATTTCGGAAATCTAATATTTTATTTATTGTCAGTCTTTCTCATGTAAGCCTCAAGCCTATGATTTTTTGGGTCTTTGAATTGTTGTGATAATTTTCTCTACAAGTTTTAAATTTGTTTTTAACGTCCATATGGTTGATAGCTGCAGGTTTCATGTACTTATTGGCCCAAGCCTAATTTTACAGAAGCATTTACAAATTTTCCTCTATGTGTGCCGGACACATTACCCCCCCCCAAAATAGGGCACTTTGGTCTATTGAATATATCAAGCTGAAGGAATTTGTAATAATGGCAGAATCAGGAAAGTCTCACTGACCTTCCCACATCATTCTCCCCGGAAGCAGGTCATACAACCTGGGAAGAATTTTCTGACCTTCACCTGAATCAGGTCACAAAACCCTCATGTGAGCGGTGCCCTCCCTATACCTCTGAATGGATGAGCAACCTTATCTCTGAGGAGGACACAGGGTCACAGAGAAGAGTCTGAACAAACAGGCCCTGCTAAGTTCCCTCAGTTTATTACCATTAGATCACACCCTTTCTGCTTTATTACATTTCCCCTCCACTCTCAAGTCTTCATCAAAACTAGCATAAAACTGCTCAAGTGTACCTGTTTCGTTGGATCTTCATTTTCTTGTGAAGGCTCCTATGTCATGTAAAATCTATATTAAATATCTTTTTATGCTTCTCTTTGTTAATCTGTCTTTTGTTATAGGGTCCTCGATCATGATGGGTAGAGCAATATCTCTCCTCCTCTACAGTGGCTTTATATATATATTTTGACTACCCTTTTATTATGTTATAATTTCTTTTTGCTTTAATCCAGAGAATGTAGCGTGAACAATTTCTTCTTTTTAAAGTCCATCTAAATTTTCCTTGTGGCCCAGTATATGATAAAACACAGTTCAATGTCTCTACACGGCTGAACTCCATGGGCACCAGCCCATGTATTCTACAGGTGGATATAATGGGATGGTGACCACTCGGGCTGTGAGACCTGGTGGCCCCACTGGTTACTTTACTTCGCTACTTAAAGCACACAATGGCGGCCGGGCGCCATGGCTCACGCCTGTAATCCCAGCACTTTGGGAGGCCGAGACAGGCAGATCACGAGGTCAGGAGATCGAGACCATCCTGGCTAATACTGTGAAACTCCGTCTCTACTAAAAATACAAAAAATTAGCTGTGTGTGGTGGCAGGCACCTGTAGTCCCGGCTACTCGGGAGACTGAGGCAGGAGAATGGCGTGAACCCGGGAGGCGGAGCTTCCAGTGAGTGCATCGAGATCGTGGCACTGCACTCTTGCCTGGGCGACAGAGCGAGACTCTGTCTCAAAAAGAAGAAAAAAAGAAAAACACACACACACACACAATGGCTTCCCACTGCTCACAGGACACAGTGCACAGTCAGGAAGGTTTTCAGGATCGTGAACAACCCAGTTTCTTCCCATCTGTCCAGCCCCACTCTTTACCTCATTTCTTCTCTTGCTGTGGTAAAGAAGTATATTGAACTTCCATTTGCTTGAAACTGCTCTTTTCATCTAATTTGGGGACCATAAATTATGCTATTATAGAATATTATTTTTCCTCCTGCTCATTGAATTAGTCAGGGTTCTTTAGAGCAATAGAACCAATAGGGTTGTGTGTGTGCTTGAGTGTGTGTGTGTGTGTGTGCGCATGCATGTGTATACATATAAACAGATTTATAAGAAATTGGGTCGTATGATCATAGATGCTGAGAAGTCCCAAAATCTGTAGTTGGCAAGGTAGAGACCCAGGAAAGCTGATGTTGTAGTTATAGGACCAGTTCGAAGACCTGAGAACCAGAAGAACCAAAGTTTCAGTTCAAATTCGAAGACAGGAAAAGAGTGATATCCCAGTTCAAGCAGCCAGGCAAGAAGATTCCCTCTTACTCAGTCTTTTTGTTCTATTCAGGTCGTCAATGGATTGGATGAGGCACATCCACGTGAGAAAGGGCAACCTGCTTTACTCAGTCTATGGATGCAAATGTTCATCTCATCTAGAAACACCTTCACAGATACAGCCAGAATAATGTTTCACCAAATGTCTGGGCACCCTATGGCCTGGTCAAGTTGACACATAAAATTAACCATCACATAGATATAACTTTTCTTCAAGGTCTCAGAATAAACGTTGCTTTCTCCCAGAAGCCCTCCTCACCTCTCTTTTGTGACCACATTAAGGGATCCTGCCATGTGCCCCTCTAGCATCCTGCTTATACTCTATCCTGGCGCTTTTGTGCATTACTTCCAGTTGCTTATTTAATTTATTAGACTGTGCCCTCACTTTCTTCAAGTTTCTGCTCAAATGTCACCCAGTCAGAGAGGCCTTCCTGAACGCCATTTCTAAAATAGCACTCTACCCTGACATTCTTTGTCTTTGCTTTCTTATCCTTCACCTGACATATTTAAGTGACTTTATTATTATTTTTGTCCTCCCATTAGAATATCAGCTTCCTGAGAGCAGGAAATTTTTTCTGTTTTGTTGACTGCTGCATGCATTACTTCTACAAGTGTGCCTCGTATATCATTAGCATCCAATTAACGTTTGTTTAATAAAATCCAAGAATAAATAAACATGGCTGGCTGGGCATGGTGGTTCATGCCTACAATCCCAGCACTCTGGGAGGCAGAGGCGGGTGGATCACCTGAGGTCAGGAGTTCGTGACCAGCCCGGCCAACGTGGTGAAACCCTCTCTCTACTAAAAATACAAAAAAATTAGCTGAGCTTGGTGGCGGGCGTCTGCAATCCCAGCTACTCGGGAGGCTGAGGCAGGAGAATCGCTTGAACCCGGGAAGCGGAGGTTGCAGTGAGCCAAGATTGTGCCACTGCATTCCAGCCTGGGCTACAGAGCAAGACTCTATCTCAAACAAAACAAAACAGAACAAAACAACACACAAAGCAAAACAAAACAAAAACGAAAACAAAAGTAAAACTCATATAGGGATGTAAGAGTGGTTTAACACTAGAAAATTTATAGAACATTCTAGAGAAATTGAACATCTATTAATTTAATTACTATGTAACAGATTTTTAAAACAATGATCTTGATAGATGTCAAAAATGAATTATCAAAAAAAGAGAAATTTTGCAATGTAGAATTGGAGGAATAATTTCTTAAAATAATAAATTAGTAACTAAAATCATAGTAATGGCAAAACATTAAAAGCCTTGCCATTAAAGTAGAACAAGGTTCAGTAAACCATGGTCTATGAGTCAAATCCAGCTACGTTCATTTTTTTATTTGTTGGTCGTGGATGCTTTTATGCTAAAATGGCAGTGTTGAGTAGTTGTGACAGGTGGTCTGGTTCTCAAAGCTAAAAATATTTACAATCTGACTTTTTACAGAAAAAGCTTTTTGACCTCTGATAAAGAAGAGAAAAATATCCTCATTCAAAGATATTATCAACCTTATTCTGGAATTTCCATCTAAAATAGTAAGATATGAAATAGAAATGAGGCATTCATTAACAAAGAAATACATACAATTACCATTATTCAGCACCATTTACTTTTGACTTAGGGAACAATAGGCTCAATTCAAAGCTATTAGAACTATTAAGGAAATTCACCAGGACATCCAGTTGCAGACTAATTAAAAATCCTTATAGTATGGGAACAAACATAAATAAGAAATGGCAATACATGCCTAGCTCTGAGTTTAAACTTTATAAAATATATACAACCTTATTCAGAATAAGAGACATGAGTGAGGAGTCATATCACATTCTTGGACGGGAAGATTCAATATTGTGAAAATGCTAGCTCTTCCAAAATGAATCTTCAGGATTAATACAATTCTAACCAAAATCCTAATGAAATTTGGGGTAGGTTTTGAAAACATCAATTATTTTGCTGTGTATTAGTCAGAATCAACTCGGTTAGGATGCAGTAACAACCCTCTCCTTCTCTGCCCATCTCAATGGCTTAAAATAATAAAACTTTATTTCTGATGCTGTGTTCATTGCAGGTTGATGTCTTATTGTTTCCTCACTATGAATTCAAACTGAAGTAGCAGCCTCCAGCTCAGATGTTGGCAGGTACTGTAGCAGATAAAAGAGATCTTTAGAGGGTCTCAAATTGATGATTAAGTACTGTGGTCTGGAAATAGCATGTCACTGAGTTCATGAGGCATGGCCAGAACAAGTCATATGGCCCTCTCCAACCAAAGGGATTTGGTTGTGAATCTTACTTCTTTCTCAAAGAGAGGAGAATCAGGAAACAGTGGTGGCAGTGACTCCACCAGTAGAGCACGTGTGGGGCACAGAAAGGAAGAAGCATTTGTTAGAACCATTAATGCAACAAAAGAGAAAGGCCTGAGGCAGAACAACTTAATAAGAATGTAGTCTGTGATAAAAGTGCCATTGGTGAATTGATTATATATTACTTCTTACTTATTAATAAATATTACAAAGTATGTTAAAGAAAAAGAAACTACTTCGTACAATGATTGATGCCATTAATCTATTTGTCCAAACCCATAGAATATACAATACCAAGAGGCAACCCTAATGTAAATTATGGATTCTAGGTGACAATGATGTATCAATGTTAAGTCCATCAATTTTAATGAAGGTACCACTCTGATGGGGGATGTCGATACTGGGGAAGCTGTGTATGTGTTGGGGAAGCGAGCATGTAGGATATCTCCATACATTCCACTCAGTGTTGCTGTGAACCTGAAACTGCTCGTTAAAAATTGTCTTTATAAAGAGAAATCACAAAAAGAAAATAAAATACGTTGATATTTGTCAGTGTCAGGAATATATGTAAAATGAGAAAGGCATACTAAGTATTGCTTAGAAGCTTTACTAAGAAAACTATATTAGCATTTTTAAAGATAACGGCTTTAGAATCAGCAATTACTTTTATAAGGGGTTATTAGGAAATCATTTTTCCTTAATACAAAAGCTGACATGAATTCAACATTTTAGTAGATACATTAAAACTACCATAAATCTGTTAACAACTTTATAGCTCTTGTTTAAAATTTTTTAGAGAGATATCATAAGGAGCTCCTTTAGAAATTTCATGCATCACTAGTTAATTTCCATCATAGTCTATGTATGGGCCATTGCTAAAGGAAATGGTTGAGAACTGTTGAATCTTTAAATTTTATGTCTGTAATCTCAAAATAGAAATAGATGTTTATGAATGTTGAAGTCTCTCTTTTGTAAGGATAGAAGGGAAATTGTGTGTTTATATTACAAAAGGGAAGTCAGGAGAGTTGACTTGAATGAATTTACTATCACCTCATCTACAGTTTTCTACTGTGGTCTACTGCATTGAAGCTTTATCTGATCTAAAAGAGTATCTGAGAATTGTCTGTTCTCTCTTCCTGTTGCATCTGTTGTACCTGGACAGAGAGGGAAAAAATGGAACAACTAATGAACATATAATGAAGGCTCCTCAGATGTCATTGAAGAGAAAGTCTAAATCTTGGGCTTTTTCATCATGGAGCTATTAGGAAGGCAGAAAAATTAAAAATCATAGCAGTTAAATGAGTGAATAATAACATGGCATTTTCTAAAACCTTTTCTATTTCTAGCCAGTAAGGTGACAAACCATTTTGCAGGTTTACAGAGAAAATAGACTATCAAAGCAATTTCCTTTTGCTGAAAATGGACAGTAATAACACCCTTGTGGTAGTGGCTGTGAGACCTTTCTAACCCTGGCAAGATATCAGAAGTCAAAGCAGTTGAGTTAGAACAGCCAAGTGGTGTCCTAATCCCACCACCTGGTTATCAGTGGATCCAGAACAGCCAATGAATGACAAGGAAAGAACAGGTGAGCCAAGTAAAAATTGAAAATGGATGGCATTAACCAGAAAAGGTGCCATCTGTCCCTAAGTGTTATGCATATTTACATATTGCTTCAGATTTTTCAAAAACTATTTTTCTGTAGGAATGGCAAAGCTCCACCTCCATCGTCTTAGAGTTCTAGTTGGGTCAGAGAATTAAATTGACATAAAATAGATTAACAGGACAAAAGCATACATATTTATTTAATATGAATTTTATGTGGCAAGAAAGCGCTCATAAGGAAATGAAAATCTGAAGAAATGGTTCAGTTCGTTACTTATATATTTAATTGAACAAAGAACAGTAAGTTGTGAAGATGTGATAAGGCAAAGGACTCGGATGAGGATATTTAATTGGGCAGAGAAGTGACTAGGAAGATAAGGGTTAGTTCAACAAGGTTAGTTTATACAGAATTCCTTTGGCTTAACTTTTCCATCCTTGATGGTAAGAATGTTGCTTTCTTTTTTTTAAGTAGGGATAATATCTTTCACCTGAGAATTTCATCTTCTACTTTTAAAAAACAGTATGAATGTCAGAGTGATCTTGCAGCTGATGTTTTTCAAATATCTTTAACTTAAATAATCAATATGCCAGAGTGATATAATTTTAATTCCTTTAGTAATTAATGTTGAATCCATATTTTACACTCATGTTTTGAAATAGAGGTAGTAAATTTTATCTAATTAAACAGCATTTTAATTTAAATACAATATACATACAGAAAAGTATACAAGTTACAAGTGTGCAGCTTGATGAATTATCACAAAGTAAGCACACCTGATTGATCACCACTGAGTCATTATCAACATTACAGAAGACCCCTCATACTCCTTCCAGTTACTATCTACTCCCTCCTATTTGGTATAGATTAATTTGGCCTGTTTTGAACTTTTTATAAGTGTGATTATCCAGTATAAATTTTTTTTGACCTGATTTTTTTGCTCAACATTGTTTGTTCATCCATGTAGAAATCGATTACTTATTTTCAAAGTTGCATAGTTTAATAAAAAACAAACTACAAGTTTTAAAATCTAGATCATCATTGATGGAATTTAATGGATTAAGGCTACTTTAATTTTTTTTGACCATGACAAATAATGCTGCTATTCTTGTTCATGTGTTTTGCTGCACAAGTCTTTGGTGCATATCTGTTGGCTGTATAAGTAGTAGGATTCGTGAGTCGTGGATTTTACATATATTCAATCCATATATTCATGGATTATACATATATTCAATTAATGCTCAATGATCTTCTAAAGTGGTCGCTCCAACTTCCATTTCCTGGTGTAGGGAAGTTCTTGTTGCTTCATGTTATTGCCAGAACTTGATAATAATAGTCTTTATAGTAGGTGCATGGTGGTATCTCATTGTAGTTTTGATTTTCATTTCCCTGATGAAAAATATGGCATTGAGCATCTTTATTTGTGTTTATTGGCCATTTGAATTTCCTTTGCTAGATTCCTCTTCAAGTTTATTGCCCAATTTTCTTTTAAGTTTTCTGTCCTTTTTATTGATTTGTAAGATCTCTTTGTATATTTTGGGTATAATCCCTTTGTTATATATATATGTGTGTCTTACAAATATCTCTCACTCAATAGCCTACATTTTCGCTCTCTTCCAGTGTCTATGCTGTATGTGTAATTTCAGTGCAATCCAAATTATTATTTCTTTTATAATTAGCTTTTTTGTCCTGTTTAAGAAGTCGTTTCCTGCCACCATGATCATGAAAATATTCTTAATGTTATTTTCTAGATGTTCCATTGTTTTAGTTTTCACATTTGGAACTTCAGGAGTTCAGTCGACCTGGAATTGATTTTTGTGTGTGGTGTGAGGTAGGGGATCATGTTTTACTTTTTCCCATTTGACTGTCATATTTTTAATGACAGGATATCTCTTATTCATGTGAGATAAGACTCAATATAGTAAAGATGTTAAATATCAAATTCATTTCTATATTTAGTGCAATCCCAACCAAAAGACCAGCAGATATCTCGGAGGAAATTGGCAGCCTTATCCCTAAATTTGTTAGGAAATGCACAAGACTTAAAATAATCAAGACATCCTTAAAGGGAAACAATGTATAAATTGTTTTCTACTAGATATCAAGAGTTATTATAATTAAGACTAGGTGGTATAGACATAAGGACAGACAAACAGACCAGTAGGGTAAAAAGAAAGTCCAGAAATAAACCCACATATATGGTCACTTGATTCATGATGAAGGTGACATTACAGAGCTGTAAAGAAAAAACAGGTTTTTTTAAAAAAAAACTTTAATTTTAATTAAGTATAATAATTGAAGTTAGAAAGGTAGTAAATTGTACTTAGATATTTTAGATATGTGCCACTTTAAAGTATGATATCCTGGAATGTTTTGTGATTTTAATAATTATAGAGTTAAGGGAAAGGTCTGCTTAAGGTTCAGATAAATGTAGTAGATTAAAGCATGTTAATTAGATTAAAGCATGTTGCTCTAAACATCTGCCATCTGGTTGAGTTTCTACCATCATTATAGTAGCTTATCTTGATTACTGACAACATGTTTAACCAACCAAGCAAGGACTTGAAAACTTATTTTGAGACTAACACTAAACAAATATTGTGGGGCTACTAAAGATGTAAAATATTATTTATTTTTCCGAGAACTATAGAACTTATATAAGATAATAAAATTGGCATACAGCAAATAAGAAGGAAAAAGGGGTGCTAGAAAAAAGGATTGATTAGATGTGTGGGCAAAAGGGTATAAAGTAAAGTTAGCAAAGAAATTTCCTGGGATGGTGTATTTTTGTTGAGACTTCAAATCTGGGTGGGATTTAGAGAAATGAGTAGGAGGTTGTAGAGTATCAGTAGTATAGGTTGTATCAGTAGTATAGGGTAACATGAAAAAATGAAGCAATGGGGAACTGAATATTATGATTGTGTATGTGAATGTGCTGGTGAGGTATCTGTGTATGTGTGTGTGGGGACAAGCAGCAGAATAGGTTAAAATACACAGATGAATAGTGGAAAATACTTTGGGTTGATAGACCAGGGCCACATTATGGAAGAACTTAAAAAACAGGAAGGGAATCAAATTTATGTAAAAGATAGGAGAGGGCTGAGACTTATCTGTCCTGTTTATCACCTTCTCAATGTATAACAGAGTGCATGACACAGAATTCATATTCAACTGAATGGAAAAAACAGGAGTGTTCAAAAAGGGACAGCAAGTCCATGCCTTGGTTTAGGGCATATGATAACTCCTGATAGAGCTATTGTCTCCTTCTACCTGAAAGCTTTTCAGAGCACTGGTAGTTGCTAACACTATTAAGAATAATTGAAACCATATTGCTCAAACAATTATTAGCTTCTTAGGAGAAATGTTTCATTGAGCAAAATACCAGTCATTACTTTCCATTTTAAAAAGCCCAAAAGGCAAAGCCCCCTCTCTAAATCCTATTCTCTGGCTCCAGTCGTGTGTTTTAAGAGACTATGAATAGTTTCAATCTAGGGAAATATTATGGGATTGACCTCTTTTCTTTTTAGAGAGAAAAGAGAATCAATATTGATATTTTTGGCCTTTAGGGTTTAGGCTTTTGCCTCTTTGCACATTCAAGGTTAAGTTAATAAAATGTTTGTGAAGGTCTAAGGCTCCATCTGTTCATTCTCCTCCTGTAGAGGAGGACAAAGTAAATACCTCACCCTGCAGGTTCCACCTCATCATGTCTTACTAATCACCATTCCCCTCTAGTCCACACCTGTCTTGGCTCTAACTCAAAGACCCTAGTGGAAACCTTCAGGGAAAGGTGAAATCCTTCATTAGAGCCTCCTCAAGCCCCAGTCCCTGTTCCTTCACTCCTCCTTGCCTGAGATTTCTCTGTGGGAGGAAGAATGTGATGTATCAAGTCCAGTTGGGCCAGATAGCACTGTTCTCTTGTCCTGTGTGCATAGAAACTAACAGGATGCCGCAACTGCTTGTGGAATCTCCAAACTGGAAGAGACATGAGAGGTGATGGTTCAACTCCAGCACTTTGCAGATGAGGAGACTGAGTCTAACAGAATGAATTACCCAAGGATGTGCTGCAAGTTAGGGGCAAGGGTGGGACTAGAGAGAAGATCTGTGCTTCTAGCCTGCTACCTTTGTGCTTCACCATCCTGCCTCATTCCTGTCTTACTGCCCATCACTTTGTAGCCATGGCTTTCACCTTAGTTTCCAATCAAAGCCACAGATTTGTTATAAAATAAGTTGACAAGCCTGATTATCATGGCATTATACATCATACAGTCCCTCTGATAGTGGTTCCCCTGTTTGTCAGGCAGGCAAGGCAGCTTCCCAAAATGAATCAAAGCTGAAATGACTTGTGACTTGAAGTCACTTTCTTAGCTGAAAATGACTCCTCTCCAAGACATGTGGCTCCCAGACGACATTTCTGCTGAGGGTTGATTGTGAAATATAAAGGCTGTTTCTTTTCTCTAAGCTTCATTGCCAATTTAGAGTTTATGGAAAGAGCTCTCAAGCTCTCAAGCCAACAGGCTATCAAAGAGATGGGCTGCATTGCAGAGAGCAAGGCAGAGCATCTGGGAAATCAAAGACCAGGAAATGCAAATGCACACACGTTCATCACCTTGATTAGTGTGAGCAAGTTTGTCTCATCCTGGCCAACATTTGATGGACCATTAAATCTGGAAAGGATGTGGAGTCCAAGTTATCTTTATTCCCCAGCAAACCAACCAAAGCTCACAGAGGGCAGGTGACTTTTAATGGTTGAGTTGGGACTGCTATCTTTTCTCAGGTCTAATGCTCTTTTCACTGTATTTGTGTTAAAAATAAAAAGCTTTTATGAAAGTGACACTGAGTTGTTTACAGGCTTTGCCATCTGTTATAATAAAGTAAGATCCCTCAAAACCTTAATTACTTTTTAAAGGTAAATTCTTGGATTTTTCCTAAACAGGGTGTGACTGACATTACTAAATTCCCGGAATAAAGGCATGCGCTGTGTTCTCTGTGCCATTTTTAAGAATTTTTCTGCCTCAAACCTCAAAAGAAAAAACAGAGGACAAAAAAAGGAAATGCAGTTAAATGGGATTCCCAGGAAACAAAGACGCATGGTACTTGCATCATTGTTTACTTATCTGCAGTAAGAAAAATGTTAGAAAAATGATCTCATAGTATATATGAGGACTCTGTCACCAGAAGGAAGTAACCCCAATTTCTGAAGAATGGGTAGCATTGCTAGAAGTGAACTAATTCATTTTCTTTCTCCTCAAGAGCTCTGCATGTCACCATTCTGGATAAATTCGTACTTTCTATGTTGTTAAAACCTTTCTGAGAGGAGTTATATTTTATTGAACAACACAGATTTCTAGATTCCCAGATCTACCTCCCACATTGTTAAATAAAAAAGAAAAAGAAAGAAAGAAAGAAAAGCAAACACTAAAAGCCCCAGGGTCTCTTTCTTCCATTTTTCTCCATCTTGACAAATAACATCATTATTTTCAGTTGTTTAAGACAAAAAACTAGGACTCAACCTCAATTCCTCCCTTTTTCCCACCACCTCCCCTTTCCTGCAGATCATCCTTGCTTCTGTCTCTAAAATACATCTTAATTGTGTTCACTCTTCTCCCTCCCATTCACCCTAGGCCATACCACCATTGATCTATCTCTGACCTTCATTTCCACACTAGCTTTCTAACTGGCCTCTCTGTCCCATCAAAACCCATTCTCTCCACATAACAGACAGAGAGATCTTTTTAAAACATAACTCAGATTCTCTCTTACTCCTGCTGAAACACTTCCATAGGCTTCCCATTGCACTGGGAATAAGGACATCCCCACCTCAGTACCTTATACTTTCTTTTTCTGGTATTCCTGGGTCAAAACACACTTTCCCCAACTTTTTACATGGTTGAATCAGTTTGAATGTCACATCCTCAAAGTGGATCTTCTGGTTTAACCTATTAATGAGTAGCCAAACCCCACTCTGTTCCAGTTTCTCTGTAATATTTTATTCATATCTCTGAACTTTACCTGCCATTCTTTTGTTTCTTAAATATGTTTTTCTTCCTCCATCATAATGCAAGTCCCAACCCTAGTATTTAGCTTAGTCACACACAGACATATAGTAAGCACTCACATATATGTTTAATGTTGAATTAAACTAGGTCATCCGAAGCATTTCGTACATGCCATGCACAGGCACTGTATAAATCATATTCCATTTCATTTTCACAATAACCCTAAAAGATGGGCTCAACTGTTCCTATTTTATGGATGAGAAAACTTAGATACAGATTGGTTACAAGCAACTTGAAAGCAGCACAGGTGGGATTTACATTAACGAAATGAGTGAGACTTGGGTAAGGTTTTCTATCTGACCCCCTTTAGTGTCTTCATAGATTAAAGAATGAAAGAGCTCACTAGAGATTATGGAAAAAAGAGGACAATTATACCCTTGGGGCCTTCCCAGTGAAGCTAGACCCTATGGTTTTATGTGTAATTAATCACTCTCTTCCTCTCCTGTGGTCGTCTCTGCTCAGGGCTTCAGCTCCTGGTACTTTCTGCACTCTCTTCAATTTTTGCATCTCTGTTAACGGCTGTCAGCTCCTGGGAGCAGCAGATCAGGAAGAGATGAGGAGTAAGAAGGGGTGGGGTCTGCCAGTAACTACAGTGAATCATGAGTCTCATTTTCTTCACTTGTAAAATCTCAGGAATGATCTCCTAGGTTTATCTCTAGCTTTATAGCATTTTGGCTCAGAAGGTGTTTTACATAGAGTTCAATGGAGGCTTCCCCAGATCCTCTTTGGAACTCTTCCCTTTCCGTCCTTTTACTTATTTCACAGGTCTTATATATCAAGATGAGAACAACATCGTAAGAGAGAACAGGCACATTCTTCTGATGCTGAGGCATTTGGGAGAGCTGGGTTAGGCCCTGTGATCTTCCTTCCCCTTGAAAATGTCTAATAAATGATGTATTCGTTCATTCATACTGTCTAACAAATATTTGTCTTTTTTTGGGGGGGACGGTGTCTCACTCTGTCACCCAAGCTGGAGTGCAGTGCCACAATCTCAGCTCACAGCAGCCTCCACCTACTGGGTTCAAGTGATTCTCTTGCCTCAGCCTCCTGAGTAGCTGGGACTATAGGCATGCACCACCATGCCCAGCTAATTTTTGTATTTTTAGTACAGATGGGGTTTCACCATGTTAGTCAAGCTGGTCTCGAACTCATGACTGCAAGTGATCCACCCACCTTCATCTCCCGAAGTGCTGGGATTACAGGTATGAGCTACCGCGCCCAGCCAAATATTTGTCATTTTATCTAATAAATAATTTACTGAGTACCTGCTATGTGCTAAGCCCTATGTCAAGCATCAGGATTATATATGGTCTAAATATTCATGCAGCTAGACTATATACACTTATTAATAAAGCAAAAAATATCTCAAATAAATGTAAGATGATAGCAGTGACAGGTAACATGAAACAGGAGCATATGTTGGTATGTTACGAAACATTAGGAGAGGTTGACTTAATTGGGAAAATCACTGTCAGGCAAGTTATCTCTCTCTTTTTTTTTTTTCTTTTGTGTGTGTTTCTGTGTGTGACATGGACTTTCACTCTTGTTGCCCAGGCTGGAGTGCAATGATGCGATCTCGGCTCACCGCAACTTCCCCCTCCTGGGTTCAAGTGATCCTCCTGCCTCAGCCTCCCGAGTAGCTGGGATTACAGGCATGCACCACCGCGCCTGGCTAATTTTTGTATTTTTAGTAGAGACAGGATTTCTCCATGTTGATCAGGCTGATCTCAACCTTCCGACCTCATGTAATCACCTGCCTTGGCCTCCCAAAGTGCTGGGATTACAGGCATGAGCCACCGCGCCTGGCAGGTTATCTTTTTTTTTTTTTTTGAGACGGAGTCTCGCTCTGTCGCCCAGGCTGGAGTGCAGTGGCCAGATCTCAGCTCACTGCAAGCTCCGCCTCCTGGGTTCACGCCATTCTCCTGCCTCAGCCTCCCGTGGAGCTGGGACTACAGGCGCCCGCCACCTCGTCCGGCTAGTTTTTTGTATTTTTTAATAGAGACGGGGTTTCACCATGTTAGCCAGGATGGTCTCGATCTCCTGACCTCGTGATCCGCTCATCTCGGCCTCCCAAAGTGCTGGGATTACAGGCTTGAGCCACCGCGCCCGGCCAGGTTATCTCTTTTTTAAAATGTTTATTTAATACAGGATCATTCATACTTACCAAAACCTGGATTTCTTCCCTGAGGAAATATAAACTAAGATATAAATAATGAATAAAGCTTACTAGAGAAAGAGAGGTAGCTAGCGTGTCTCAGACAAAGGAAATGGCATGTGCCAAGGTCCTGTGGCAGGAGGCAGGATAGCACAGTCCAGGACTAAAAGATCAGTGTGACCATTGTGCAGAGAGCAAAGTGACCTCTTCAAAGAAGGCAGAAAAGGCTTCCCTGAAATGAAGAGGGCAGAGTTGAGCCCTGGCAGAAAAGAAGTCAGTGGTCCAAGGCATCTTGCCTTTCTGCAGAACACTATTTCTGCCTAACTGGAGCTCTTCAGGCATGGTTCTTCCTTAAGCAACATGCAGAAGCTTTAGGTGGGAGAAGGGGCAATTGAAATCCATGAGGGTTTCTCATCCTTTCTGTGCAACCCTACTGGAGAGATCTCTTTAGAATCAAGAAGTAAGTCTCCATCACTGGTCAATTGGTACCAAGGCCTGGGCATGAAGAATCCAGCAAAGAATTCACTCTTGCCCTGCCCTTGGCTGGCCATGCCACAGAGGACGGCTGTGAGTATTCTGGCTGATTTCCTGCTCCCAATCAACCAAATGAAGATGTACAGAGTGAATATAAAGCATTTGCTAGAAGAAAAAAAAAAACAACCAAACAAACAGAGGATCAGACACAGGACCAAAAGCCAGAAGGCACTGCCTTCTAATTGTTCTGAGAGATAAGTCAAAGCTTGTTTTTCCCTTGTAAAAATAACACAATCAACAGAGGCTGTGTGTTCCAGAATCAAGTTTAGAAACAATAAAGGAAGTGATTCAAAACAGTGGTGATTACCTATTTTTCCCCATTCTAGATGACTCACACTGGATCAATAACCCAAATGACATTTTTCTCATTAGTCCCTAAATGGAAAACTTTGACATGGTTGTAAGGAAGAGAGTTAATGTGTAGTAACTAAATTCTGCCTCATAAGTGGCCCCACAAGCCTAGAACCAACTACCTGTTTTACAGACTCTCCATAATTCTCCATGGCAGAGGAGATAATTGAAAGAGTTACTGGGGACTTCTGAGCAAAAAAGCACTTCTGCCTCCATTGTTGGGAAATTTAAGATGCAAAACAGGTCAGACCTTTTGTGAAGTATGGATGACAGTGTGTTAAATAAACAATGTAAAAAAAAAAAAAAGAGAGAACCTGCCTGACAATTATTTTTAAGAGCCTGGCATATATGTATTTTTCCTTCATTCAAAGAGCTCAAAATTGGCTTAAGTGGAGTTTAACTGAAAAAGTTCACCTCAAGAGTGTGATTAAGCCTGGAAAATTTTAGCCAATAGGGAATTTTTTATAAAATTATGACCGAGTGGAAATAGTGTTATAATGGAAGTTTATGTGTAATGGGCACTATTAAAATTATATATGTATATATTTGAGCATCAACAGGTGAGTTACAAGGTTACAATTCTGTGACAGGTCTCTGGTGATATTATAAGCTACATGTGCAAAGCTCAAGTCATACAAATTCCTAAATAGAATTACAGTTAGATTAAAAAATATTCCTGTCATAATCATACACCAGACATGGTAAAGACCTTCCCTCTGCATGAGCTTTGCCTACATAGTTTTGGGTAATCTGATTGGCATGTAATAGAATCCTAGAATATTCAAATAGGAAGAGTCTTCTAGTTTTCTAGTTTATCTTCACTCCTAAATTCATAAGGAAAACAAACATAAAAACCAGCAATCCTGCCAACACTGATACAAAAGTTCGGGATGGAGATTTAAAATTCAGACCTTTTAGGCCAATACTTTTCCTAGTTTAATACTTTGATTCTTTTCTGGTCTGCTTCTAACCTGCAATTCATAGGGAAGTCCAGAATTTTTGTGTAAGAGGGATGGATGCAGGGGTGTCCATTTGGTTGGGGCAAAGGAGAAGTCAGCTAGAGAAATAATTCTCAGACTTTCAGGCAAACCTGGGCATATTTATTTATTTAAGACACAGAGTCTCACTATGTTGCCCAGCCTGGTCATGAACTCCCTGGCTTAAGCGATCCTCCCACCTTGGCCTCCCAAAGTAACGGGATTACACATGTGAGCCACCATGCCCAACCTTAAACCTGAGGATCTCGCAGGTACAGATTCAGGCCTGTTAGGTCTGTGATATTCCTCAAAAAGCTCTCAGGTGATACTGATGTGCTGGTCCTCGAATCTGACTTTGAGGAGTCGGGCTTTAGAGACTTGTCTTACAGCTGGGTTTGCATGTAGACACTGAGTGTAACACAGGATTTTTTTTTTTTTTTTTTTGGAGTCTTGTTCTGTCCCCCAGGCTGGAGTGCAGAGGCTCAATCTCTGCTCACTGCAAGCTCCACTTCCTGGGTTCACTCTGTTCTCCTGCCTCAGCCTCCCGAGTAGCTGGGACTACAGGCGCCCACCACCACGCCTGGCTAATTTCTTTATATTTTTAGTAGAGCTGGGGTTTCACCATGTTAGTTAGCCAGGATGGTCTTGATCTCTTGACCTCGTGATCTGCCCGCCTCGGCCTCCCAAAGTGCTAAGATTACAGGCGTGAGCCACCGTGCCCAGCCAGGACTTTTTTTTTTTTTTTTTTAACTCTGCTTCTGTAATGCCCAATGACACAAATGTGAAACTTTTTGTTATGGTCGCATGGGTCCCTGAGGCTTTGTTCATGTTTTTCTTCCATTCTATCCTCCCCTGTGTTCAGAATGGATAATTTCTATGGTTCTATTTTGCTGTTCACTGATTCTTTCCTCTGTTCCCTTTATTCTGCTGTTGAGTCCACTGATCGAGGTTTTTATTTCTGTATTGTTATGTATTTTTTTGTATCTACCGTATTTTTCAGTTTTAAAGTCTCAATTTGGTTCTGTATCTTTGCTGCCGCTTTTTGTCTGTTCATTCCTAAGTGTGTTCATAATTACTCATTGAAGCATTTTTATTGTGGGTGTTTTAAACTTTTGTCAGATCACTTTAATTTCTCTCTTGTCTTAGTGCTGTCTTTTTTCCACTCAGTTTGAGATCCTTCTGGTTCTTGATAGGATAAATGTTTTTTGACTGAAACTTGGGCATTTTTGTAGGGTGTTATGTGACACTGGATGTTATTTAATTCTTTTTTTTGAGACAGAATCTTGTTCTGTCGCCAGGCTGGAGTGCAGTGGTGTGATTTTGGCTCACTGCAACCTCCGCCTCCTGGTTTCAAGCGATTCTCCTGCTTCAGCCTAGTGAGTAGCTAGGATTACAGGTACACGCCACCACGCCCAGCTATTTTGTGTGTGTGTGTGTGTGTGTGTGTGCTTTTAGCAGAGACAGGGTTTCATCATGTTGGCCAGGTTGGTCTCGATCTCTTGACCTTGTGATCTGCCCTCCTCAGCCTCCCAAAGTGCTGGGATTATAGGTGTAAGCCACCACACCTAGCCTAATTTTTTTGTTTTAACTGGGTTATTCTGACACTGCTCTGGCAGAAGAAGGGGGCTGTCAACTTGTTTGTGCCACAGGGAGATAAAAGTCTAGGTTTCCCACTTGGTCTCTGTTGATACCTGTGGCATCACATGGGCTCCTGCTTACTGCGGGGTGGGGTAAGAGTTTCAGCACCTACCCCATGTGGTCTCCACAGACATCATGAGAGGCCAGGGAGCTCCTTACTGGCCCATGGGGATGCAAGTCTCAGTTTCTTACCTGGCCTTCTCTGGCACCACCCTGGGCAGGGCTACAGTGGGGATGTTTGGCACTTTGTCACAGCTTTATGCGGTGGGTGGAAGTCTAAGCTTCCCACTCAGCCTTTGCTGACGGAGATGGCATGGCAGGTGGGCCACAGTTTTCTTTTGTGGTGTTTGGCTGGAGTAGAGCAGTTACTCCTACAAGTTTTCTCTTTCTCTAGGCTGCCCCGTCCCCCGGTCTGTGGCCAGACTGAGCAGAATTTTACCACGGTCTTTTTGTCCGAGCCTGTTGGTATTTCCTGAGTGCAGGCTACTTTTGCTTCAAGTCTGGGATATATGAAGTTAAAAGAAAACCTATGGGCTGGGCGCGGTGGCTCACACCTGTAATCCCAGCACTTTGGGAGGTGGAGGCAGGTAGATCACGAGGTCAAGAGATCGAGACCATCCTGGTCAACATGGTGAAACCCCGTCTCTACTAAAAATACAGGGCGTGGTGGCAGGCACCTGTAGTCCCAGCTACTTGGGAGGCTGAGGCAGGAGAATCTCTTGAACCTGGGAGGCAGAGGTTGCAGTGAGCCGAGATCACACCATTGCACTCCAGCCTGGTGGCAGAGTGAGACTCCATCTCAAAAAAAAAAAAAAAAGAAAGAAAGAAAAGCTGGCTGGGCAAGGTGGCGCACGCCTGTAATCCCAGCACTTTGGGAGGCTGAGACAGACAGATCATGAGGTCAGGAGATCGAGACCGTCCTGGCTAACACGGTGAAACTGAGTCTCTACTAAAAATACAAAAAAAAATTAGCTGGGCGTGGTGGTGGGCGCCTGTAGTCCCAGCTACTCTGGAGGCTGAGGCAGGAGAATGGCGTGAATCCGGGAGGTGGAACTTGCAGTGAGCCGAGGTTGCACCTCTGCACCCCAGCCTGGTCGACTGAGCAAGACTCTGTCTCAAAAAAAAAAAAAAAAGAAAAAGAAAAGCTGTGTAATCTACCACAATGCCATTCTTCCAGTTCGCCAGGTACTAGGCTATTGACCTCCTTCTCTTCATCTTTCAAAGTCTTTTTATATGTTAGCTTTAGAGCTTTAGATCTAACATCCAGCGTTTTTGTTTGTTTGTTTGTTTTGTTTTGTTTTTAAGGTGTACTTAGTGGGAAGAATAAGAAAAAATACATTTACTTCATCCTCCCAGAAGCATAAGTCATTATGATTATTTTACATTCATTTAAGGGCAACATGTGGCATACAACATGTATCAGTTTACAACTTTTTCACTCGGTATTATGATTTTGAGAACTATATTGTTATGTAAAGATCTAAGTTCTAATTTACTTTTGATAGTTCCTGGTTGAGGCATGGGATAAGTGAGCTGGTTTAGTGGAGCGTACATACAGACGTGAACTAAGCAGCTTTCACAATTGGCATTCGCATGACTCATAGGCACTGTATAGAATTTTCTTACTTGGAGTGTTTTCCTTGTGACTGAATATATATTTAAGTGGCCTATGGGTGGTGAACTGAAGTATATCTCAAATAGGGTAGGAATGGGAGGAGGTTGTAGGTTATAATAAATGATAGCACTAGACTAGGAACTACAATAATAACAACACAATGACAATCACTATTACTACCATCATTGGACTATTCCTTGCTAATATGGTTTGAATCTGTGTCCTTGGCCAAATTTCATGGTGAATTGTAATCCCCATTGTCGAAGGCAGGACCTAGTGGGAGGTGATTGAATCATGGGAATGGTTTCTTATGAATGGTTAAACACCATCCCCCTTGGTGCTGTTCTCATGATAGTGAGTTCTTGTGAGATCTGGTTGTTTAAAAGTGTGTAGCACCTCCCTGCCCTCTCTCTCTCTTGCTCCTGCTCCGGCCAGGTAAGAGGAGCGTGCTTCCCTTTTGCCTTCTGCCATGGTTCCTTTTTGCCTTCTGCCAGAAGCTGAGCAGATGCCAGCATCATGCTTCCTGTACAGCCCTTGGAGCTGTGAGCCAATTAAGCCTCTTGTTCCTTTTTAAAATAAATTACCCAGTCTCAGGTATTTCTTTATAGCAGTGCAAGAATGAAGTAATTCACCTGTCATGTGCCAAATATTATTTATTTCTCACAACATGTGTGTGAGGTGGCATTGCTCTTATTTTATAGATAGGAAAATATGCTCACCAAAGTCAAATACCTTTCTCAAAGTCATCTAGTTAATACTTGTCGATTAAACGTATTCTGCAAAATCTTTAAGGAAAATTCCATCTCAAATGGTAAAAACAAAGCAGAAGATTTATTATCTCTCATGACAAAACACCCAAAGGCTCATTCATTCAGCAGCTTAGTGGCATCATCAGAATTTAGGTTCTTTCCAACTTTCTGCTCTGTCAAGCTCGTAAGCTTTGTTTTGCTCAGGGCTGCAAGATGGCTGCAGGAGTTCCAGGCATTGCATGCATAAGAAGAAGGCTGTGTCTTTGTGTGTGTATACGTGTGTGTGTATGTTTCCTGTCAATAACAACGAAGAAAATATTTATTAAAAGTTCTCCAACAAGCTTCCCCATGTCATTTTTACCAGAATTGCACCATATGCTTAGGAACAGGTACATAATTTGCAGGGCTCAGTGCAAAATTAAATTCAGGATCTCTTGTTTAAAAGTACTAAGAATTTTAGGATGACGACAAGCATTGAATGAAGCATTAGGTTCTTCTGAGCACAAGACCCAATGTGGACCGGCTGCATGCCCATAGAGCCAGTACTGCCCATGCTTATAGCTAAGCTACATTTGGTCCTTCAACAATGCTGTGGTTTGGTGGTGCCGACCTCTGCACAGTCAAAACTTGGTGTATAACTTAATCACGAATATCCTACTATTGACTGGAAGCCTCACCAATAACATAATCATCGATTAACACATATTTTGTACATTATATGCATTATATACTGTATTTTTACAATAAAAGCTAAAGAAAAGAAAATGTTACTAAGAAAATTCAAAGGAAGAAAAATACATTAACTATTCACTAAGTGGACATAGATCATCATAAAGGTCTTCATCTTTGTCTTCACATTGAATAGACTCAGGAGAAGGATGACAAGGAGGGGTTGATCTTGCTCTCTCAACATTGGCAGAGGCAGAAGAAAATCTATACATAATTGGACACATGCAATTCCAACAACAAACCTGTGTTGTTCATGGATCAACTGTAATTATAGACAAAAGGAATAGGGCCACTATCACTGTCTTAGCTGAACTGAGGTTTATTCCTCAAACTTGGGGTAGGGGTCACCCTTCCCGGAACCATAGGGAGAGGAATGGAAATCGAAATGAAATTGAAATTCTGCCAAGCAGGGAGGTAGAGGAAAGGAAGGGTGTTTATTGGTAATCAGCAGTGTCTGATTGCAGTGTGTGTATCTCCAAGGTTTCTGTTTGCCTTCCTATATTTTGCTGCCTCCCAATAGTCCATATTTCTGGGATCTAGCTCAGTTCTGCCATGATACAACTTTGAGCAAATCATTTCATTTCTTCAAAACTTCAATTTCTTTATCTGTACAACTGGACTATATGGGTGTCTCCACATTTCAGGGTGTGACCCTCATGCCTCTGCATGTTCATCACCAGAAGGTGGAATCTTGGGCCCTCTCCCTAGGTGATATTCACAGCAAGTTTATAACATTTCCCACTATATGTGGTCAGACATCTCCTTGGACTGACAGGTCTCTGGGAAATGTTAGCATGATGCTTCCTGCATTTAGGGGCTGAGGGAGAACGAGGTAGGGAAAGGGCACTGTTTCTTGTTTTGGCCATAGTAGGAGAAGCACTGGGAGCAGAGTCAATGCTGTTGTGAAGTCCTAGATGAAGAGTGAGACTCAGTCTTCCATTCCACCCTAGCCACAGAAACTGGAATGATGCCTTTCCCTAGCAGGCGTTTTTGGTTCACATACTGAGCTGCTTCTCAGATCATGTAGTAGATTACAAGATGACCACAAATATTTCTCCTCCCACTCCCTTGCACTGGCTTGTTAGACTGAAACTTCTCTCATCAAGAGGTGGAGTCTATTTTTCCTCTCCTGAATCTAGATTAGACTTATGACACCCTTTGAGCAGTCAGACAGTAATGACTAAAGAAGAGATGTAAAAGCATTTGGAAACCAAAATGTTTCCTCTCTTTCTGGATTTTGGATCCTTGAGCCTATTATGGAAAGAAGTTCAGACTTGCTTGCTGGAGTTGAGGGGTCATCAAAGTTGAGGTTCCCTGATCAACCAGTCTTCCAGCCACCAGATACGTGAATGAGATGCTCTTGCATTAGCTTTCTGTTGTTGCCATTAAAAAAAAAAAAAAAAAAAAATACCACAAGCTTAGCAGCTTAAATAGCACACATGTATTATTTTCCAGATCTACAGGTCAGCAGTCCAACATGGGTCTTACTGGGCTACAGTCAAGGTGTTGGCAGAGCTGCATTCCTTTTGGAGGTTCTGAGAGATAATCTATTTCCTTGCTCCTTTCCAGCTTTTTGAGGCCAGCTGCTTCCCTTGGTTCATGGTCCATTCCTTTATCTTTTTTTTTTTTTTTGAGACGGAGTCTCGCTCTATCGCCCAGGCTGGAGTGCAGTGGCCGGATCTCAGCTCACTGCAAGCTCCGCCTCTCGGGTTT
The DNA here is from genome assembly GCF_000951035.1 of Colobus angolensis palliatus. Lineage (NCBI taxonomy): Eukaryota > Metazoa > Chordata > Mammalia > Primates > Cercopithecidae > Colobus > Colobus angolensis. The sequence goes on from NW_012113697.1 coordinate 1,972,611, forward strand.
ACGCCATTCTCCTGCCTCAGCCTCCCGAGTAGCTGGGACTACAGGCACCCGCCACCTCGCCCGGCTAGTTTCTTGTATTTTTTAGTAGAGACGGGGTTTCACCGTGTTAGCCAGGATGGCATTCCTTTATCTTCAAAGCAAGCAGTGTCTGCTCGTCTCATTCTCATGCAGCAGAACTCTGACATTGACGCTTCTGTCCCCTTCTTCCATGTTTAAAGTCCCTTGTAATTACATTGAGCCCCCTTGGATAATCTGGGACAATATCCTTATATTAAGATTGGCTGATTAGAAATCTATCCATATACAATTTTGATTCTCCTTTTCTTTTCTTTTTTTGTTTGAAACAGAGTCTCGCTCTGTCCCCAGGCTGGAGTGCAGTGATGCGATCTCAGCTCACTGCAACCTCTGACTCCCGGGTTCAAGCGATTCTCCTGCCTCAGCTTCCCAAGTAGGTGGAACTATGGGCATGTGCCACCACGCCCAGCTAATTTTTGTATTTTTAGTAGAGATGGGGTTTCACCATGTTGGCCAGGACGGTTTCAATCTCTTGACCTCGTGATCCACCTGCCTCAGTCTCCTTAAGTGCTGGGATTATAGGCACGAGTTACCGTGCCGAGCCTAATTCTCCTTTTCTATTTAACCTAACATACAGCTTCTGGGGATTAGGACATGAACCTTTGCGGAGGAGTGTTATCTGCCTACCATGAAGCCCATGCTGTAAACCACTATATTAATTATATCTTCTTATCCCTACATCTTAACCAGAAAGATCTGCTTAGGGACTCAGTCTTTGAAATAACTCATCCCAATACTCTTGGTTTGATAAATATAATTTTTTTCCCCATCCTCAATCCAGGTAAGAATGGGCATTCCTTGCTCATTTGGGTTGTTGGGAGAAATCAGTTTCTTGTGGTTGTATAATTGAGATCTTTAGTTTCTTGCCAATTGTCAACTGATGGTTGTTTCAACTTTGAAAATCTACCCACACTCCTTGGCTTAAAGCTCCCTTGTTCTCTCTTCCAAATTGCTAATGGCGGGTCATATCTTCTCATGCTTTGAATCTCTCCTCCTCCTTCTTCCTTCCCATTTCTTACACCCAGTTGGAAAAGGTCCCCTTCTTTTAAGGACTCATGTGATTAGACTGGGTTCATGCAGATAATCCAGGATGATCTTCCATCTCAAGCTCTACACTCTTCATCATATCTACAAAGTCTTTTTTTGCCCTGTAAGATAACATATTTATAAGTTCTGAGGATTAATTCATGGACATTTCTGAGGATGCTTATTCTGCTTACGACATTATCCTAGGTCATCCAGCTGACCTGCCGGCTGACCAGGGATGTCTGAGCAAGGCCAGCAGAGAGGAACTGAGCTGGACCAGACCGGAAGACCCACTCAACTGACCCGTAGAATCATGAGCTATATAAATGGTGTTTGTTCTAAGCCACTAAGCTTTGGGGGTGGTTTGTTTTGCAGCAATAGATAACTGATGCAAACTGTAATTTGATTCCTGATTGAATCAGTTATGCCTGAAATCATAGATATAGGGTCAGTGTCCTGTAGTCCTCTCTGTCTTCCCTTGGGAGATGGGCAATGTATCTTTTAAGCCCTTGGCTCACGCCTGTAATCCCAGCACTTTGGGAGGCTGAGGCAGGTGGATCACAAGGTCAAGAGTTCAAGACCAGCCTGGCCAATATGGAGAAACCCCGTCTCTAACAAAAATACAAAAATTGGCTGTGCATGGTGACTTGCGCCTGTAGTCTCAGCTATTCAAGAGGGTGAGGCAGGAGAATTGCTTGAACCCAGGAGGTGGAGGTTGCAGTGAGCCGAGGTTGCACCACTGTACTCCAGCCTGGGTGACAGAGCAAGACTCTGTCTCGAGGAAAAAAAAAAAATTAAAGTATGTTGTTGTCCTGAATTTTGGGGCCATATTCTCTGAACTCAGTATTTTTAAACTAAAGCTTCTCTACGAGGGATTGATCAGATTGCTTTTACATCTCTAAAAGGGGCTAGTTTTATACAGCTTTGCCTGGAAAATGGGGCTGCTAGCCCTGTACTCACTCTTCTAAGTGCAGTTGCCTCCATGTTTCTAACGCATTCTGACCTTCCATTGTACCCTCCTGGTTCCCACTTTCTAAGGGAATCTTCAACTAGTGAATTTAAGGCACCTTTCTTATTGAAAAATAAAGGAAAAAATAATCTCTAGAAGGGTACCCTGTCATAGGGAAAGCAATGCATTCTTTACAAAACTGTTAAGGACGAAGTGGTAACGCAGAAGTATTTATCACAGTGCCTTGAACACTGCAGGTGCCCTATCGATGTAAATTTCATTCTTGTCCCATTTTGACAATAACTCTTTGTCTAGGCTTAACACATTATTAATTCTTGGAGGGGATCATCTTTCTTATTTGCAAAATGAGAAAGTTAGAACAAAGAACTCCTAGAATACATTTTTTCTCTGAATTTATAAATTGTGATTCAATTTTTGTTTTTACATTTAAAAAAATTCTGGTGAAAGTAGAGTTGTAGATATTTTAATGTGGTACTAAAACATCTACTGATTTGTACTAATAATGACTGTGTTTGGGTGTCTGATAAACAGAGATGAAGCAACAAATGAAACAATAAAATACAATTATAAATGAAAATATATATATATATATGAGACATTAATAATACATTTTGGTTGAGAGTCACAGTTATATTGAGGTAGGAAATATGGGGATTCATTTTTTTTTTTTTTGAAACAGAATTTCACTCTTGTCACCCAGGCTGGAGTGCAATGGCGCGATCTCGACTCACTGCAACCTCTGCCTCCCGGGTTCAAGTGATTCTCCTGCCTCAGCCTCCCGAGTAGCTGGGATTACAGGCATGTGTCACCACGCCAGGCTAATTTTGTATTTTTAGTAGACAGAGTTTCTCCAAGTTGGTTAGGCTGGTCTCAAACTCCCCACTTCAGGTCATCCGCGTACCTCGGCCTCCCAAAGTGCTGGGATTACAGGCATGAGCCACTGTGACTGGCTATGGAGACTCATTTTTAAGTCCCCTCATTTTAAGAAATATGGGGAAATTTTGAGATTGATAAAGAATGCTAGAAGAAACCCTGAAGTTTTTTCTAAGTACTCCCTGATGTTTCCGTGGAAGATAAAAGGAGGATGCTGGAGAATGCTATTACCCAGCAAAGGACCCCTGCATTATTTTTCTATTGCAGTGTAACATATTAGTACAAACTTAGTGGCTTAAAACAACACACACTGATTATCCCATAGTTTCTATGAGTAGAAGTCCAGGCACAGCTTAGTTGGCTCCTCTGCTTAATGTCCAACAAAGGTGTAATCAAGGTGTCAGTCAGGACATATTTTCCTGAAAGACAGACTGGGGAAGAAAGCACTTCTCAGCTGGGAAAGAAGCCACTTCCCAGCTCTCTCAGGTTCTTTGTATCATTTCATTTCCTTGTGGTTGGGGGACTGAGGTTCTAGCTTTCTCCTTGGTTGGAGGCTGCTCTTAGCTCCTAGGGTCTGCTGCCTGTATTTTCCTTGAGGACACCTATGGTTCTTAGAGACCACCGACACTTAAAGAGCCCTCATACTTGTAAACCGTGAGGGCTTTCCCAACATGGGAATCCAGCAAGGAGAGCCTCTAGGATAAATCCGCTAACAACATAGAGTATTTTATAACATACCGTAATCATGGGAGTGACATCCCATTACCTTCGCTATATTCCATGGCTCAGAAGCAAGCCATTGGTCCTACCCACACCCAAGAGGAGAGAACTGCACAAAGGTGGGAACATCAAGAGATAAGGATAATGGGGGAACCACCTTGAAGTCTGCCTGCCACATCCTCATACAAGTAGATGGTAATCATACAGAATTTGCCTTCTTTATTTATTCTATTGTCTAAAGAAGTCTATATTGTTTATTATTCTATAGACAATATTTATTCTATTGTCTATAGAAGTGACTTTTAGCAAGTCACATCAGCTCTTTCCCGAGGCTTTCTTTCCATTCCAGAATGTGTCTGAGACAGCTGACCATTTTCAGGATAAGTCATTTGTCATTTAAATCAAAAATATAAAAGTGTTTATTGACCATTAAAAAAAATGATGCTGAGTCTAGTGGAGATAACTTTAGTCAAAATTTCTCTCATTCCACCTCATTAGAAAGTGTAAGTCTTGCCGGGCATGGTGGCTCACGCCTGTAATCCCAGCACTTTGGGAGGCCGAGGTGGGTGGATCATGAGGTCAAGAGGTCGAGACCATCCTGGCCAACATGGTGAAACCCCGTCTCTACTAAAAACTAAAAAATTAGCCAGGTGTGGTGGCGGGCGCCTGTAGTCCCAGCTACTCGGGAGGCTGAGGCAGGAGAATTGCTTGAACACAGGAGGCAGAGGTTGCAGTGAGCCGAGATCACGCCACCGCACTCTAGCCTGGTGACAGAGTGAGACTCTGTCTCAAAAAAAAGGAAAAGAAAAGAAAAGAAAAAGGAAAAAGAAAGTATAAGTCTTTCTCTGCTTTCCTTTCAATATCTCTAAGAATGATGTGTTGAATTTGTGTAAAGCAGTCGGGTAGCTCTGGTACAGAGAGACAGGTAGGAACTTCCATTGCTCTTGCTTGACAGATTTTGGGTCATTGAGGAAAACAACAATTTTCTTAGCAAAGAAAATTTATTCAAATGTGAACTATAAGGCAAGTTTCATAAACAAACCCTGGAGAGGAACTGAACCAAGTCACAAGTTTCCAATTTTCATTACAGTTTTTGAAAACACAGAATTAAATTTAAAACATATTTTTTCTCTTGCACACACCTACATCCAGTGTGGGACAGTATTGAAGTGGGTGAGAGTCCACACTTTTTCCTGTCTGCTCAGATTGCCTTAACAACAGAGCATCTGTATGTCCAAACAAATGGGCAAGTGAGGAGATTAATGAACTGACCTTTAACCTTCTAAGTATTTATTCGAGGGCTCAGGGGGAATGCGTTTCTGTGCCAGGGAAAATCCCAAAACTGTCTCTGATAATTTGGTATTAAAGACAGCTCTGTCAAATGCCTCTCGAGACACTGAGAGTATCGCCCTTCCCCTGACCCCAAGCTTCTTAGCCCTCACATTCCTCTCTCCTCATTCAAATGGTTGTACCCTCTTCCTTCACCATTCCTTCCTCTAAAAGAGCTTCTCTTCAACAATATTAGCTGTCATTAAATTAATCACCTACTACATCAGACTCTGTGGCAGCAATTTTAATCATTCTCATCATCATCTGATATTTTTGAGCATTTACTATATGAAAAGAAATCTTATATTCTCTCATTTAATTTTGTCCTAGGCTTATGAGGTCGGTAGTTTTAAAAAGAGAGCCAACTGTTTACTTACGCATTAGTTACTTAATATCAGAAGACGAAGTAGGAATTAGGTTTCTTAAAAACTAATAGATAGAGAAATAGGAATGCTTTTACACCATTGGTGGGAGCGTAAATTACTTCAACCATTGTGGAAGACAGTGTAGTGATTCCTCAAGGATCTAGAAACAAATATATCGTTTGACCCAGCAATCCCATTACTGGGTACATACCCAAAGGATTATAAATCATTCTACTATAAAGACACATGCACACGTGTGTTTATTGCAGCATATTTACAATAGCAAAGACTTGGAACCAACCCAGATGCCCATCAAAGATAGACTGGATGGAGAAAATATGGCACATATACACCATGGAATACTATGCAGTCATAAAAAAGAATGAATTCCTGTCCTTTGCAGGAACATGGATAAAGCTAGAAACCATTATTCTCAGCAAACTAACACAGAAACAGAAAACCAAACACTGCACTTTCTCACTCATAAGTGGGATTTGAACAATGAGAACACATGGACACAGGCAGGGAACATCACACACCGGGGCCTGTTGGGGAGAGGGGGACAAAGAGATGGAGAGCGTTAGGACAAATACTTAATGCACATGGTGCTTAAAACCTAGATGACAGGTTGATAGGTGCTGCAAACCAACATGGCACATATATACCTATGTAACAAACATGCATATTCTGTACATGTATCCCAAAACTTAAAATAAAAATAAAATAAAAACTTGATTAAAGAAATGGCACATTTCTTTATATATGTCCTTGTCATAACAACATGGGGAAAAATTGGTGTTCAAAACCAAAAGCTAGTATGAAGCAAGTCATTCTTTCCAGGCTTCTGATGACTCTTTCAATTCATATAGGTAGATATGATCAACACGTGCACATATATGTAATTGCAGGAGGGCAAGTCATCTCTTTCTCATCCATTGCTCTTAGAATATGACAGTGCTTTAGAGAAAGAAACACAAATATGGATCAAGAGCATAGAAATACCCCCAAAGTGGTAAGTTGTGGAGTCAAATGACAAGTTTATTATAACTATTACCCTCCAAAGGCAGTCTCTCCCACTATGTATATGCTACTCCTTACATCACAAGAAAGCTAATGTTCCTTTGTCTCGAATCTAGGCTGGCCCTGTGACTGCTTTTCACCAATAGAATATAGTTAAAGTTACATTCCAATACTTTCAAGCTCAGGTTTTAAGAGATTGGCAATTTCTACTTCCTTCTTCTTGGAAAGAAGGCACCATGTTGTGAGGAAGACCAAGCAGATATGTGGAAAGGTCTCCACAGAGGAGAACCAAGAACCTCCACCAGCAGCCCCTTCTGAGCTTCCAGTTAGCAGTGAGCATAAATTGCTAGCCGTGGGAAGGTGGCCAACTTGGATTTTCCAGTCATTCTAATACCCCAGCCAACAACAAAAGAAGTAAAACTGCCCATCTAATCTACAGAATAAAAAATAATAAATTGTCATTTCTTTAGCAACAACAATAATAAATTGTTGTTTCATTTTGGGTTGGGTTGTTATGCTGCTGTTGATAATCAGAACACTTTGATTTCTTCATACAACGTTGTTTTCTGAAAGCTCTTTTTTTGGGAATGTCTTTCTTTTCCTTTCTAATTTTCTGTCCCTTTGAATTCATATCACAGAAACATCAGAGCTAACCTAAGACTCTTTTCTGTACAGCAAGTGGTCCAGCCACCCTTTTCATCTCTGCCTCAGAAGACCTATCAGGACCTGGATGGGGCTCAAGGGAAAAGAGACGAGAAGCCGGTGGATCAGGTTTTACTGTTTTGTTTGTTTATTTGTTTGTTTGTTTGTTTTTAACCTGATTTCAATGTTCTACATCTCTATTTGACAGCAAAAGTGGTTCAATTTGGAGATCATGATCAGGTGTGGACATGTGTAATCCTCCAGTGGGGCTGCTTTTGCAAATACACATTATCTGCAATGTTTCTCTGACTGACTTCGTGGCTTTCAGAAAGTCCATGTTAGCAAGTCTGCTAAAGCTGTATAGAGAGTCACCGGGAAAGGTTGCTATGTTCACCACGCTGCAGAAGGCCCTATATTTTCACTTATCCTTTAAGATTTCAGGAGCTGTGATACACCATAAGGACAGCTACATATCATTTGATTTTATGTCATTTTCAACCTGATTATACTATCATTGTATTAATTTGTATAGACTCTAGATTGCATTATAATGGTCTGGTTTGCATTCTCCCCCTCTATTTTTCTGGTTGATAAAATTTTACAAAGGACATCTGTTGTGCTAAAGATGGCTTTTTCTTTAGGATGCAAAGTCACTAGAATGTGGGGTAGCAATTTTTCTTAGGTGATAGCCTCCCTCCCCTAACTTATCAAAGCAGGCTTTGGCTGTGGAAGGTCTCTCTTAATTCAATTGTTTAACTTTGCCATTTGTTGACTGGCTGAATGAAAAACACCCTCTCACACCTCATTCTGGTCTCTTACACATTTGTCTTCAACTCTGAAGAAGGAGTCTGGAATCTGGAGGTCTCGCCACAGACGAATGAGAAATTTCAAAGCTATTTTACAAGGTTTTAATGAAGAATGCATTTCCTTTAGCTGACAGGGGAAGGCAGAAGGAAGCTGTGTGCTGAGAGATAGTTGCTGCCACCACCAATGGCAGCTGTTTACTGAGTGTCTCTCCTGTATATGGAGCTCTGTGAGATGTCTGTGGCAGTGGCTCTCAACTGGGGTCCATTTTGCCTCCTTCTCCTTCCCAGAAAACATTTGGCAGTGTCTGGAGGCATTTTTAAATTGCCATGACTAGAGGGTGCTAGTGGCACCTAGTGGGTAGAGGCCAGGGATGTTGCTAAATATCTTATAATCCACAGGACAGCCCTCCAACAACAAAGAATCATCCAGTGCAAAAGGTCAACAGTATGAAAGCTTGAGAACCTCTAGTCTGTGGAAATGAAGACATGCTGGACATAGCCTCTTCCTCCATGGAGGAAAAGCAAGACAAAGGGAAGTTGGGATGAAATACGTGTATAATGAGGCACGAAACAGAGAGGGGTCTGCCTTGTCTTTCTAGCATACGCAATGTGTCATAGAGCAAAGCTGTTTATAATAAGAACGAGCACTTACCATGGAGAGTGAGGACCCCTAGCACATGCATGGATAGAAGAAGAGATGAGGGTCACAGAGCTGCTTGGGATTTGGGGGTGGGTCCTGTTTTTCTATATCTTCTAGCCCCCTGAGGAAAGATCTCATCCAGCACCGTGAACTTTAAATAACCTCTTTAAACTGATGATGTCCATATTTCTGCCTTAATCTCAAGCATTTCCTCTGACATTTAGACTCACGTACTCAAATAGGCGATCTTATATTTCTGTGTGGCTGTCCCTTAAATGTTTGTAACTCAGTGTGTTCAAAAGGGACCATTTGATTTTCTCTTTCAAACTTATTCCTTTCCCCCAAGTATTCCCTCTTCCAGCAAACATGCACCCTCCTGCCAATTGTTCAGGATAAGAACATGGTTCTTCTCATTTTCCAAATACTTATATCTGACCTGTTATAAAGTCTATGGATTCTACCCTTTAAATATATCTCAACACCTCCTTCTTTAGGCCATCTTTTTTGTCACTTTCCTAGTTCAGACCGCCATGACTTATAGATCCAAAGATGAACTTCCTCAATGGTTCACCTTCATCCTTCCCCTCTTGCCCTGCACCCATCCAGTCTATACATGATACTGACATATAAAATGGATCATACTATTTCATTGCAAAGAGCCTTTAAAGGTTATAATTCCTTTTACACTATGATCTGCATGCCTTACCTGGCTTCCAAATCCCCATGTGGTTCAGGGGGTTAATCCATTATGACTGGCGTCATTATAAGAAAAGAGACAGAAACACACAGGGAGAAGACAATCGTGTGATGATGATGACAGAGGCAAAGATTGGAATGGTACATCAACAAGACAGGGAGCATCAAGAATTGCTAACAAACACCAGAAGCTAAAAAAGACGAGGAAGGATTCTCCTCTGTGGTTTTCAGGGCCCTGTGGACACCTCGATTTGGACTTCTAGGCTCCAGAACGCTGAGACAATATATTTCCGTTGTTTTAGGCCCCCAGTTTGTGGTTCTTTGTTGCAGCAGCCCTAGCAAGTTAATGCAGATGTATCACTCTCACCTCCCTTCAGACCCGCTGTCTATCTTCCTCTTACTCAACACGTCAAGCTCACTTTCTCTAGAGGCCCTTATTTTGGCGATTCCCTCCCTCTGGAAAAATGTGTGTTCCCTTGGTGTTCACAGGCTGGATTCTCCTTGCCATTCAGATGGCAGCTTGCACGTCGCCTCCTCAGAGAGGACATCTCTGAGCACCAAGGGTAATGTGGTGTCACATATGACCTATTTCACACCACCTAAAACCCAACCCTGTTTTTTAAATCTCTGCTTAGAACATGACACCACATGAATTTTTTCTTGTTTATTTGTTTATCATCAGTGTGCATCACTATCATGTAAACTTCATAAAACCAAAACCTTCTCTCTCTTGTTAACTGCTGTTCCTCTTCCACCTGGAATAATACCTGAGCTTAGGCACTATTCCATGAATATTTATTGCATGAATAGTGCCGTGTGATTCTCCCTTATAAGCCCTGCTCTCCACTGAAACTGTGCTACTTTGATTAATATCCATCTCCCTTGCCAGGGTAAAAAGTTTCACGAAAACCAGAATGGCACCTGCTTCCCGCATCGTTACATATCCACCATCAGGGACAGTGTACAAGAAAATGCTTGTTGAACGAATGAGAGAATGAATGAGTGGCTAAAACTGAGAGTCAAAGCCTACAAGAGGTAGAGATGGGTAGTTGAAGAATGGATCTCATGGTGGTGGTGTAGGGAAACAGGGGAAGCAAGAAGTTGAAATCACCTAGTCAAGCGCCACCCCCTCTTTTTTCAGAAATGGGGGTCTCACTCTGTCACCCAGGCTGGCATACACTGGCATGATCAGTGTACCGATATTCCATGAATATTGTTTGAATGATCAGTTAAAAGAAAAAAGATATCTGCCAAAGTGAAGCTGGTTTGAGCGACCGGACCGTAGGGAATAGGCTGTGAATAATTCGACTGGGTCTTTGAGATGGAGAGGGTAGAGACCTTTTAATGAAAGGAACAGGGGTTTTTCAAAGAAGATTACCCTCCCATGGGTGAGAAGGATCTTAGCTCACGTTGGATGTTTGACCTTTGCTAGGAGGGGACATAATTGGTTGTGTTCCATCAAGCCCACGCTTTTTCCTCTACAAATATTTGTGCTGTGAGCTCTCCCTCTCCCAGGCCTAATGGGAGCAGGGGAGAGCCAGCACACGAGCTCTGAGCCTAATGGAGACATTGCAGTGCTATTAGCACAGATGGTTGTCATATGTATGCAAATGAGAAACAAATTGAATTTGGTGTCCCCTCTCACCAGCTGTCCTATCAAGGAAGGTTCCCAGAGCAGCAAAAGAACTGCTGCTACACCGCTAATCTGTCACCACAGATTAATTACAATGAGTACATTAATCACCATTTGTTTCTAGTACAAAGGGAAATATCTTGTTTTTCAAGTACATCCTGTTAAAAGAAGGTGTCCAGCCTTGTAGAAACAAGGCCCAACAAGGCCATGAGGCATCATTAGTTAGGAATGAGGGGCAAATGAAAGATGAAACGCCTCAGGCTGCACACCGCCTTCAGAGCTATCTGCTAGTGAGGATTCAAGAAGGGGCCATGAGACTGGACGCTGAGGGACAGCTAGGCAGCTCTCACTTTATTGCACTCTTAAACAGCATGGGTTTCAAAAAGTTAATTTTGCCTATGGAGTCTCAAAGAATCTGGAGCTAGCTAAAAGATGTTTTGAGATGAATTAGTACTATTATTGTTATTTGATAGAAAGTGCAATGGATGGTTGGGTGCAGTGGCTCATGCCTGTAATCCCAGCATTTTGGGAAGCTGAGGCGGGGGGATCACAAAGTCAGAAGATCTAGACCATCCTGGCTAACATGACGAAACCCCGCCTCTACTAAAAATACAAAAAATTAGCCAGACGTGGTGGCACGTGCCTGTAGTCCGAGCTACTCTGGAGACTGAGGCAGGAGAATCGCTTGAACCCAGGAGGCAGAGGTTGCAGTGAGCAGAGAT
>NW_012113697.1:1984186-1990654 GCF_000951035.1 Colobus angolensis palliatus
AGACGTTAATTAAACTTTACACTGGTATGATTCAGCTTACATTTATGCTTACCAAAAGGCTTTTAAAATATTAGTTCAATTTATTTCTACCAAAACTCATGAGCAGCATGGGTGGGACTATTATCCCCATTAATGTAGATAGTGGGGATAATGGAGCACAGAGAGGGTTAATAAAGATCCCTAGTGAATAAGGATGACAGATGAGAAATTCAAGTATTTTGAATCCAAGTCATGCTTTGGTCGCTCCTCTGGTATTTCTGATACTAATAAATGCTTTATTTTGTGTTGCTTCAAAAAAAAAAAAAAAAAAGAGTGCAATGGATAAAGCACAGATTTCACCCCACCTCTGGCCATAAATCTAGTTCGTATTCAGAAATTGGATTAGACTAGTGGTTTTTCATTCTTTTGGAGGATTGAGACCCATTTGAAATTGTTTTTAAGAGAGAGGATCTTGCTATGTTGCCCAGGTTGGAGTGTAGTAGTAGCTGTTCACAGCTGCGATCAGAGCTCACTGCAGTCTCAAACTTCTGGCCTCAAGAAATCCTCCTGCCTCAGCCTCCTGAGTAGCTGGGACTACAGGTGTGCACCCTAGTGACCAGCTTCTATTTGAAATTTTGATGAATTCGGTAGACTCTGTTCCCACAAAGTATATGTATACATAAAATGTTGTACTCAGTTAAAGTAGAGTCATTGATTCTCTCAACTCTTTGTATGCAACCATGTTAAGAGGGCTTGGAGGCCAGGCACAGTGGTTCATGCCTGTAATCCCAGCACTTTGGGAAACCGAGATGGGAGGATTGCCTGAAGCCAGGAGTTCAAGAGCAGCCTGCGCAATAAAACAAGATCCTGTCTTATAACAAAACATATATTTTTAAATTAGCCAGGCATCGTGCCACATGCCTATGGTCCAACTACTCAGGAGGCTGAGGTGGGAGGATCACTTAAGCCCAGTAATTTGAGGCTGCAATGATCTATGATCATGCCAGTGCACTCCAGCCTGGGTGACAGAGCGAGACCCCCATTTCTAAAACAAAAGAGTGGGGTGGTGTTTGACTAGGTGATTTCAGCTTCCTGCTTCCCCTGTTTTCCTACACCACCACCATGAGGTCCATTCTTCAACTACCCATCTCTACCCCTTGTAGACTACGGCTCTCACTTTTAGCCACTCATTCATTTTCTCATTCGTTCGACCAACATTTTCTTGTACACTGTCCTTGATGATGGATATGTGATGATGAGGGAAGCAAGTACCATTCTGGTTTTCATGAAACTTTTACTCTGAAGAGGGAGACAGATATTAATCAAAGAAGCACAGAAACACCTATGAAATTTCAGTGGAGGGGAGGGCTTAGAATGGAGAATCACATGGCACTCTGAAGGCAAATAATAGCAGTGTTCAACCTGTCTGGAGTAAAGGAGGCTTCCCTGAAGGGGGGAGGTATGTCAAGATCTGAAGGATGAGGCAAAGAAGGATGTTAGAAGAGTTCCTTGCAAGAGGAGATAGAAGCACACATCACTTGCTCAAGAAATTGAAATAAGACCAGCGCAAATGGATTTCAGAGACCAAGGGTTAGCATGGGGAATATGTGATCGAAGAGCATGAGGCCTCTCTTTGGTCCAGCTACGGAGGCCTGTATTTATTCCAAGAGCAATGACTTTAAGCAATGAAGGATCAAATCTTATTTGTAATTTTAAATCCCTCATCTTTGACATTAGAATTGGGTGTTGGGTCTTGTGGTGGCCTTGGCTACTGAGACTTTTAGACCAAGAGTTGGTCACCTTGTGATTCTGTACTGGACAATGCAAAGGATTCAAATGAAGTGGCAGACAATGTCCTTCTGCAGAGTAGCTTTCAGTGTAATAAGGGTGGGGGGAGAATTCAAGAATTCAGTGCCATGTCAAGAACTGATAATTGCCTTTGGGTGGAGAAAAGTCAAGAGCATTTGAACCAATTTTGGCACAAGTCATATCTTCAGAGGGCTTAGGGTCAGCTTTCGAGAATTAAAAATTTCACCAATGAGATTAAGAAAAATGAGCAGAGGAAGGAAGATAAAAGGTATGTATGTGTTGAGGGTATGTGTGGAAGGAGAGGAGAGATTGTCCTTGTGAATTTAAACTGCAATTCCTTTCAACTTCCAGAAGCAGCTTTTTCAAGGTTGGCCAAACAGTTTCTTGTTTACCGTTGGGTTGTTAGAAAAATGAAAAGCAGCTCTTTAAATAATTAATATAAAATTTCACATGAAGTTCAATTAATCTGTGATACCACAGTATATTAAAAGAGGTTATATACTATATATATATATAATACTGTGTATGTCTATGTATCCTATTGGTTCTGTTTATCTCAAGAACCATTAATAATATAATAATAAAGGATGATTTTTATAGGAATTTCATACTTAGGAATTTATTCTAAAGGATATAAGAAAAAAAATCTGTAAAATATATTTATCTAAAAAAGATGGAAAAAATATCTGCATGCTCCCATTCCAACAGTATAAATTAAACCAATGATAACCTATACATATAAACATTATGTGGTAATTTTTTTTTTTTTTTGTGGGGATGGAGTCTTGCTCTGTTGCCTAGGCTATAGTGCAGTGGTGTGATCTTGGCTCACTGCAACTTCTGCCTCCCGGGATCAAGCAATTCTCTGCCTCAGCCTCCCAAGTAGCTAGGAATTACACATGCCCACCACCACGCCCAGCTAATTTTTTGTATTTTTAGTAGAGACAGGGTTTCACCATCATGGCCAGGCTGATCTTGAACTCCTGACCTTGTGATCCACCCACCTCAGCCTCCCAAAGTGCTAGTATTACAGGCATGAGCCAGTGTGCCCGGCCTCTTATGTGGTAATTTGAAAGGAATGATTGAAATATAGATGTACTGACGTAAAATACGTCTATGATATAGTCAGTGGGGTGACCAAAACAGACTTCAAAATATTTATTTTATAAGTCCATTGACTTAAATAGATGTTTGTAGAAGTCATCAGATCAGATGGGGACCCCAATCTCTTTTTTTTTTTTTTTTTTGGCGAAGTCTCACCCTATTGCCCAGGCTGTAGTGCAATGGCATGATCTCGGCTCACTGCAACCTCTGCCTCCCAGGTTCAAGCGATTCTCCTGCCTCAGCCTCCCGAGTAGCTGGGATTACAGGCACACGCCACCATGCACAGCTAATTTTTTGTATCTTTAGTAGAGATGGTGTTTCACCATGTTGACCAGGTTGGTCTCAAACTCCTGACCTCATGATCCGCCCGCCTTGGCCTCCCAAAGTGCTGGAATTGCAGGCGTGAGCCACTCCACCTGGCCCAATGCTGCTTATTATCTGGATTCCATCTCCTCTTGCTTTTGCAGGGTCGTTACTGATATAGTTATTATACTTTTCTTATTTATTATAAAATTACTCTTTTCTGTTGGATCACTCCCATCAGCACAGTAAAAACACTCCCATTCTCACATCCTATAGCAGCTGCTGCGTCATTTACACTCATCAATTCAGAGCAAAACTGAAGAATGTTGCTACAACGACTATTTCCACCTCAACTCACTCCAGGCTGATTTCTGTCCCTACCACTCCACAAGGAACTGCCAAGGTTACAAACTACCTTCAGGTTGCCAAACGCCTTGGTCGCTTCCCTGGCCTCATCTGATTCACTTGGCAGGATTTGATTACCATTAACCTGGCCTCCTCTCAAATAGCTTTTATCTCTGACTTTCCTTGTCTTTTCTAGTTTCTACTTCTCAAACTGATGTCTAATTGTTGAGTGCTTCAGTGTTGGTCCAGGTTCCTCTTTACTTCCCTGGATCATCTGTTCTCAACTCTACCTGCTCATTAGCGTCATCCGGAAGGTTTCTAAATGCAGGGATAATTTCCAGGCAAGGGGAATTAAAGTCCCTGGGTCTGGAGCTCTGGCTGTGGCTGGTTTTGAAAGCATTATGGATGACCCCTACGTGCACTCAGGATTGAGAACCACTGCCCTACGTGGTCTCATTTGTTGCATGGTTTTATATATTATCATCACTATGCTGAAATACTACTAAATTTATATCTTCAGCTTCTGGATGGAACTCCCTAAATGACCTAGGTCAGCTGGGTCTGAAGGAAACTCAGTGTCTCTTGATGGCACTGCCCTTGCCTTTGGTCTTGGGGTGGGTAAGAAGCACCATCATATCAAGAGAACCACACTGGGTCCTAAGTCTTATGATATCCTGTGAATGTGTGCATTACACGCTTGCATTTTGGAGCAGAACTTCTTGTTAAGGAACTTCCGCACAGATTGCACGGGTCTCCTAACACCATTATCTCAACAATGACGTATAATTTTACTTGGACAGAAGATGAGTGAAAGCAATTTTGCTTTAATTCCGAATCCAAATTGGCTTTAGAAGCACCTGTCATGCTACTCAAAGTTTACACAGGCTTGTATATTTTTTTGTCCCAGTATTCACCTACATACTCCTCTCACCCCAGTCATCAGTGATGCCAACCAAATTCTCCTTTGGTGGCTTTGCCATTTCATACTGTTAAGATCTGCATTAATCTCTCCTTTAGTCATTCCTTTCCATCTCATGCCAGATTCTCGATGACATTCGTTATTTTCCTGAGTTCATTTCATATTCCCTCCTATACCCTTGTGTATGATTAATTTTTTTGTGTCAACTTAACCGGGCCATGGTTTGCCCAGATACTGGGTCAAACATTATTCTAGGTGTGCCTAGAAGGATGGTTTTGGATGATATTCATATTTGAATCAGTAGACTGAGTAAAGCAGATTAACTTCCCTAACATGGGTGGGCCTTATCTGATCCTTTGACAGCCCAAATACAACAAAAAGTCTGATCCTTCTACAAATAAGAGAGAACTCTTATCTGACTGCCTTTGAACGGAGACATGTTGGCACTTCCTGGGTCCTGAGTTTGCAGACCTTTGGACTGGAACTACACCATTGGCTCTCCTGAGTCTCCAGCCTGCTGGTTGCAGATCTTGGGATCTGTCAGCCTCTGTAATCATGTGAGCCAATTCCTTACAATAAATCTCTAGGTATAGATGTAAATACAGATATCTCCAATGGGTTTGTTTTGTTTTGTTTTGTTTTTTGTTTTCCTGGAGAATCCTGAGCAATGTGCCTTTTTTTTCTGGCAACCACTGTTTTAGCATGTGACAGCATCATAATTTTTGAAGGCACTCATTCATTCACATTCTTATCTGGTTCGATAGTGGAAGTCCACTTATCCCTGTGCTTCTCTTGCAGTTTCAGCCTCCCTTCCCGTGCTCTTCTACTGCCTGGATTACTGACCTCGAACCATTGCAAATCCTCTTCTCACTCCTCTGCCCACCAGAGGTTTCTTTAGGACTTTTACCTAATCGACTCATACCATCAAACTTCTTTCTGCCACTGGCATGTCCATTTCTATATTCTAGCCTTAGTACACTTCCCTACTTGGTTGGGTTTGTGTCACAGATAGTTTCTGTCTCTAACATTCTGAAGGGAAGTCTCAAAGTCAAAGATTCCTAGATGCTTGGAGTTCAGTTATCTGAAATGTTGGTTGAACCTTATTATGTGAATCATAGGAAAATAAAATGTCACAAGAGAGAATCAAAGATATGATTGCTGGCCGGGCGCAGTGGCTCACGCCTGTAGTCCCAGCACTTTGGGAGGCCGAGGCGGGTGGATCACTGGGTCAGGAGATGGAGACCATCCTGGCTAACACGGTGAAACCCGTCTCTACTAAAAACGCAAAAAAATTAGCCGAACGTGGTGGCGGGCGCCTGTAGTCCCAGCTACTCGGGAGGCTGAGGCAGCAGAATGGCATGAACCCAGGAGGTGGAGCTTGCAGTGAGCCAAGATTGCGCCACTGGACCCCAGCCTGGGCGATGGAGTGAGACACCGTCTCACAAAAAGAAAAGAAAAAAAAAATATGATTGCTGTCCTATGAGCTTGTACAAGTGAAAGACATGGCATGGTATAGTGAAGAGAATTTAGACTTCCAAATCAGGAAAGTATAGTCTGGATACTTTTCTAATTACCTGTCACCGCCTGGCTAAACACTGGTTTCCTCATTGATAAAACAGGCACATTGAAATCTGTCTGCCAGTATTGTATTAATAGAGATTATAAAAGGCACACACAGGAACTTCCATAAATGAAGGCTTCTCTCTTTTCCCCTTGTCTTTCTGTACCTCTTGGAATGCTGCAGACAGCAGTACTGTCCTGCACAGGAGAGCCTGGTGGTGCAAACTTTCACTTGGGAAGGAGGCAGGGACCACAGAGACACAGTTACTCTTCCTGTCTTCCTGATCAGGCCTCTCCAGACTCTAGAACTAAGTCTAAGGGAAACATGAGTGGGTCCCATATATGCAGAATGACAGGGAGTCTTGGCTTCTCCACTTCTTCTTTCCCGTGTCGGCTTCATCCTGTGTCCTAAGAAAGTATCACTCTCAGGCAGTGCCTAATCCATCTTC
>NW_012113697.1:1990784-1992457 GCF_000951035.1 Colobus angolensis palliatus
GGTGCACACTGCCATGCCCAGCTAATTTCTTTTGTATTTTAGTAGAGATGGGGTTTCACTGTGTTGCCCAGGCTGGTCTCAAACTCCTGAGCTCAGGCAATCTGCCCACCTTGGCCTCCCAAAGTGCTAGGATTGCAGGTGTGAGCCACCGCGCCCGACCCCAAGCCTCTTTTTTTAGGATTTTTAAAAGCTTGGCTTACCTGTGCCTGAATAGAACTCTTAGAAAATTATTTTTTGAAATTTATTTTTCTTTTAATTAACGAATAATGATTGTACATATTTATGGGGTATAATATATTTTGATACAAGTATACATTGTGTAATATTAAATCACACAAATTAACAAATCTGTTACCTCACATATATTCTTATTTCCTTGTGGGGAGAACATCTAGAATCCATTATCTTAGCAATTTCAAAATATATAATACATTATTATTAATTATAGTCCCTATGTCATGCAACAGATCGCTAGACTTTAGTCCTCCTGGCTCACTGAAAGTTTGTATACTTTGACGCACATCTCCCTTTACCCCATCCACCCTGACCCTCAGCCTCTGCTAACCACCATTCTACTGTCTACTTTTTTATATTCCACATATAAATGAAATCATGTGGCATTTCAAAGTTTGCGCACAGCAACACCTACCACTTATCAAACACTTACGATATGCCTGCCATTTTAAACTATGTCATCACCAATCCTCACAAGAACCATGCAAGAGAGGTGGAGGCTGTTGTTAGCTCAAGGTCACGTGGTTGATAAGAAGCTGGGCAGGAATGTAAACACAAACCTGTGATTTCAAAGGTGTGCCCTCTCCCACCAGTTTTATACTAAACTTGCCTATCACTGCCCCGCCCACACATTTCTTCCTGTTTGTAAGTTACCTCCCACTAACAGCCCCTGCTAGAGATATTACAGGCAATGGGTTTATATTTGTGTTATCTCATCCTCCTGGCTACCCCTTGAAAAAGAGTGGAGCTTGGATTTAGGGGAAACCAATTTATAGACGAGGCTATAATTAATCAACCAGTTTGCAACTAGAAGTTGAATTCTGCCGCAGAGGACTGCGGGTTGGGCCCTGAGCTGACAGCGAACTTGGGCTATGTGCAATAGAAGAGATCACAGTGTAGGGAGGAGACTGGCGCTGAGGCCAGGGAAGTACCCACAAGGAGAGGCAAGGAGGATGCCTCACAATTCATAGCACGTCCTCCTATGCTTCCCACCAACTCGACTGCTCAGCTGGACATCTCTGTGTCCCACCTATCACTGTGTTCCACACAGAGGTGCCCAGCTGAGCAGTACAGTTGGTGGGAAGTCAGTTAAACTCCACGCTTCCCTGTCACTCCCCATGCGCACTTTCTTCAAGTTAAAATACGTATTTTAAATAGGTAATGCACTCACAGATTCAAAATCCAAACTGAAAAATGGCATATCGTGAACCTTAGATCCCTACTCCTCCTCACTGCCCATCAGCCAGCCACCCTTCTTCCCTGCCCAGATACGGGCTGCTGGGCTGCTATCGGTTGCCTTCCTAAACAAATATATCTGTGTAGAGGTGTATCAGCATCAACATAGATTGTTTCGGTGGGTGTAGACAGTAGTATACGAGATTTTTTTTTTTTTTTTTTGGATGGTGTCTAAGTCTGTCCCCCCGCCTGGGGTTCAGTGG
>NW_012113697.1:1994167-1999122 GCF_000951035.1 Colobus angolensis palliatus
AAAAAAAAAAAAAAAATTTCCAGATGGATGAGTATTTTTTTTTACCCCTAGTTTTGTAATTGCTTTTTAGTTTTATTTCACTGTAATCAGAGAGAGATTTCGGAACTATTTGCTCTTGTGGGAATTTACTGAGGTTTGCTTTCTGACCTCATGATGAGATTTTTCCCAGTGATTCATAAGTACTTACAAGGACTTACCTCTACCTCTACCTCTGTCTCTAAGGTAGAGAGGTAACTATATATGAAATTTGTCCATATTAGTATGTTCCTTGGGTTTCTTTATCCTTTATTATTATTATTTTTTGTTTAGTTTCTCCTTTAGGGACTTGAAGAGTGAAATAAAGTCTTCTATTGTGATGTCTGTCTACTTATCTAGTGATTTCCTGTTCATTTCCTCTATGAATAATAATGCTGTTATTTGGTACACGATTATCAATAACTATTAGAACTTCATTGTAAATTAAACCTATATTATTTTAAAAGATTCTGCCTTGATTTACTGAAGTCTTTTTGCCTGGAATATAATTTTGTCTGTTAAGATTATGAGCAGTTCTTTCTTTGAATTTTATTTGCCCTTCTCTATATTTTAACCTTTCTGGGTTGAATTTTTCTGCATTTAGAGTGTGTGTGTGTGTGTGTGTGTGTCTGCTTTACTAATTTGGAAAATTTTTATTTCAGTTTAAGAGTTACTTTTTTAAACATTAAGATGCATATTTCATATAGGTATTTGTATATAACATTTACATACCTATGTAAACATTGTAATATCTACAGATAACAACAAATTTGGCATATGACACCTTCTTTTTGTTTTGCCCTTAACTTATACCACTCCATTTCAGTTGACTTCATTATTTTTCCATTGTTTAACTTACAATTGTTAAGTACATTTATAGTTCAATTACTTGAGGTAGCATATTTAAATGCTAACTTTTCCTTACTCCCCACAGCTGCATAACTTTTGTTAGGAATTTCATTTCTATATTTTCAGGGGTTCTAATATTTTCATTTTACTCTGAACTACTAACCACTTTTATTTTTATCTTAGTCCTACAATTCCATCGTCCTTTTGCTGTATTTTTTTCCCATTTATCTCCAGTTAGTTGACATGTATCCTCTGGTAGTTCATGTTTTTGGAGATATCAATTATTTTATATTAACATATTGTATCATGTGTGTCTTTCTTCTCTATTGTTTTCTCTTCCATGTTCAAATTTTGATTATTCCATTTCATTTTCTTTGCTTTCCTCACTTCTGCTCTCCATATTTCTTTATATGTTCACAGCAGTGTTTATCCTTCAATATGCTGCTTCTATAAATGTGACCTTTAAGGATTTTTTAAAAATTTTTATTTTTCCTAAGCTTCCAACTTATGGTTTGTTTGTTTGTTTGAGACGGAGTCTTGCTCTGTCGCCTGGCTAATTTTTTTTTTGCATTTTTAGTAGAGACGGGGTTTCACCGTGTTAGCCATGACGGTCTCGATCCCCTGACCTCGTGATCGGCCTGTCTCGGCCTTCCAAAGTGCTGGGATTACAGGCGTGAGCCACTGCGCCCAGCCCCAACTTATGTTGTATTTCCTTCTATCAGCTCCCTTATCTTCTGTGACCCCTTGTATCTCAGCCTTTTGACTTCTTGTTTTTGCTTTTATACTGTAAACAACATGGTTTACTTAATGCCACTTACTTAGCTCAATTGTTTTCACATTTTTGAGCTTTTGGTTGGTGTATTGGTCCATTTTCACACTGGTATAAAGAATACCCCAGACTGGGTAATTTATAAACAAAAGAGATTTAATTGACTCAGTTCCGCATGGCTGGGGAGGCCTCAGCAAGTTTACAATCATGGCGGAAGGCGAAGGGGAGGCAGGTACCTTCTTCACAAGGCAGCAGGAGAGAGAGAGAGAGAGAGAGAGAATGTGACAGGAACTGTCAGAATATCAAACCATCAGATCTCATGAGAACTCACTCACTATGAGAACAGCATGGGGGAAACTCCCCTATGATCCAGTCATCTCCCACCAGGTACCTCCTTTGACACATGAGGATTATGGTACTACAATTTGATATGAGATTTGGGTGGGGACATAGAGTCAAACCATATCAATTGGAGATTTTGCCATTTAAAATGACCACCAAACATAGTGCTGAAGCATGGTCTAGTGTTTCTGAGCACAAGAAGTCTGTGATATGCCTTACAGAAAAAAATACATGTGTTTAGATGACGTTTGTTCAGGCGTGAGTTATCATGCTGTTGGTCATGAGTTCAGTGTTAATGAATTAACAATATACAGTGGATCCTTGAACAAATCGGTTGCTAGGGGGACTGACCATTTGTGCAGTCGAAAATTGACGTATAACTTTTGACTTCCCCAAAACTTAACTACTAATAGCCTACTGTTGACTGGAAGCCTTACTGATAATATAAATAGTCAATTAACATGTATATTATATGTTATAGGTATTATATACTGTATTCTTACAATAAAGTAAACTAGATGAAATAAAATGTTGTTAAGAACATCATGACTGGGTGCGGTGGCTCATGTCTATAATCCCAGCACTTTGGGAGACCAAGGCAGGTGGATCACCTGAGGTCAGGAGTTCGAGACCAGCCTGACTAACATGGAGAAACCCCATCTCTACTAAAAATACAAAATTAGCTGGGCATGATGTCACATGCCTGTAATCCCCGCTACTCGGGAGGCTGAGGCAGGAGAATCGCTTGAACCTGGGAGGTGGAGGTTGCAGCGAGCCAAGATCACACCACTGCACTCCAGCCTGGTCAACAACAGCAAAACTCTGTCTCAAAAAATAACAACAACAACAACAAAAACAGCATAAGGAGGAGGGGAAAGAGGAGGGGTTTGTCATGTTGTCTCAAGTGTGACAGAGGTGGAAGAAAACAGGCATATAAGTGGATCTGTGCAGTCCAAGCCCACGTTGTTGAAGGGTGAACTGTATGTTACATAAAGTCTACACATAAGGTTGTGTATTGATTGGTTGATGAACATATTGTGACCAGAGGTTTGCAGGAGTCCATCTCTGCATCTCCCCTAACAGTATTCAGTATTTGGTAACCCAGTGTTTGCAGTGACTTTCCAGAGCTACTAGGAACAAGAACCAACTGTACTGTCACTCGAAGTTACTGATGTCTCCCAGTTACATGAAAGACAGAGTTTGTGACCATATTTCTTTTTCCTTGTATTGTTCCCTTGTTGCTTTGGGGTGACTTCTGAGAAAAGCAGGGGTATGTTGCCAGTTGAACACTGTGCCCCAGAGCTTTTTGAAGGGGTACTTTATTAGGCAAAGTTATACTGACTCCATGTTTTTTGTTTTTTTTTCTTTTTTTATTTTATTATTATACTTTAAGTTCTAGGGTACATGTGCATAACGTGCAGATTTGTTACATATGTATACTTGTGCCATGTTGGTGTGCTGCACCTAGACTCCACGTTTTAAAGAGCAGGAAGGTGCCAAGTGGGAAACTGAGGTTCAGAAAACAGACAGCAAGAGAGGATGAAGCCCAAAAGGTGGCAGCCAAGACAGGAACCAAGTCCCCAGCTCTGGCTGAGTGCAAAGCCTTTTGAGGAAGTCCTAGAGTGTGAGTATTTGGGAATCAGGTAGCTTAAAGTCTCACCCTGCCTCTGCCAGTTATTATTTCTGTGAGACTGGAAAGTTATTGCTCGGGGGATCTGTTTCCTCTTTTGCAAACTTTGGTCATAGAATTATTGCGAGGTTCTAACAAGATTATATATGGAAAGTGTCTGGTGCACAGTACGCCTCAGCATTCATGAGTTTACACCTCATTTACTTGGGAAGAAAGGGCATGTGGGAACACTTGTATACCTGCATTTCTGATTACTCAGAATCAGTTTATGGTCCATGCTCAGAAAAATCAATCTCCAAGTCACACTTGTTTATTACCCAAACTGCTATTCAATAGCTTGATTACCCTTCTTCTCAAGGCTTGGTATTATTAAATAGCTCTTAGCTATTTCCAAAATCAAATCTACTTGGAGCAAATGAAGATTTGCCACCAATATCAGCATTGTAGAGGGAAGACAGGCTGTGAGTGTTGATAGTTCAGAGGGATTCCAGAGTTGGAAACATCTATACCAAGATGACATCCCTGCTTCTGTGCAGCCTCACATAGATCCCACTTAAAAGAGGACAGCATGTATCTGGGTGCCAAAATCCTGGCAAGTTTATTCTTTAAAAATCAGCCTAGTTACCTGAGCATTACACATAGTAGGTCTCAGCTGGAGGGGCCCAGTCATAGGTGCAGGGGGCTTTCCTGTGATGCGGCCAGGACTGGCTAAAGGAAGCAGGGATACCCCTGGGGAGAGAGGCCCCTGCCACTCCGCTCACCACGCTGGGGAACAGACTGGTGGATCAGCCATCTCTGGAGGCATCTGCTTTGGAGCCCTCACAAGGGAAACTCAGGAACACCAGGACTTTCTCCAGACACGGTGTGATTGTGCTCTGGTGGGGAAAGTTTTGCTTACTCTGTGCTGTGACCAAGAATTGAAGTTACTGAGTGGAAAGAAGTAAACTGACAAAAAATGAAGGTTTGGCGGCAGATTAAGAATTAGAATGAGGCCGAGTGTGGTGGCTTACACCTGTAATCCCAGCACTTTGAGAGGCTGAGGTGGGTGGATCATCTGAGGTCAGGAGTTCAGGACCAGCCTGGTCAACATGGCAAAATTCCGTCTCTACCAAAAATACAAAAAGAAAAATTAGCCAAGCGTGATAGCACATGCCTATATTACCAGCTACTTGGGAGGCTGAGGCGGGAGAATCACTTGAACCTGGGAGGCAGAGGTTGCAGTGAGCCAAGATTGCACTACTGCACTCCAGTCTGGGCAACAGAGCAAGGCTCCATCTAAAAGTAAAAGAAAGAGAGGGGTGTGGGGGAGGGGGGGAGAGAGAGAGAGAGAGAAAGAGAGAGAGAGAGAGA
>NW_012113697.1:2000362-2000938 GCF_000951035.1 Colobus angolensis palliatus
TTCCTTCCTTCCTTCCTTCCTTCCTTCCTTCCTCCCTTCCTTCCTTCCTTCCTTCCTTCCTTCCCTCCTCCTATCATGCATCTATCTTTGATTTTTGAATATGTTGGTTTTCTTCTTCTTTCTTGTTATAGGCCATTGGTTCGCAAAGTGTGGTATCCAGACCAACAGCATCAATAACACCTGGAAACTTGTTGCAAATACTGATTTCCAGGCCCTACCCCAGAGACAGAGGGTGGGAGTCAGCAACATGTGTTTTAGCGAACCTTCTTGATGATTCTGGTAGGGGTAGTTAAAATGCCTGTAAAGATTCAGAACAATCACCATGGGCTACATCTCTCTGCTATCTACATGACAGAAAATAACCAATGATGTTACATTGCTGTAAGTGCTGTTAATATTCATATTTTACAGACAAATGACAGTTTTTAAAACTTGCTTGAGCTGACACAGCTTGTAAGCAGGATAAGAATGTAGGCAATCTATCCCAGCACTTTGGGAGGCCGAGGCAGGTGGATCACGAGGTCAGGAGATCGAGACCATCCTGGCTAACACGGTGAAACCCTGTCTCTACTAAAA
>NW_012113697.1:2001428-2009813 GCF_000951035.1 Colobus angolensis palliatus
GGAGGCAGAGGTTGCAGTGAGCTGAGATTGGGCCACTGCACTCCAGCCTGGGTGACAGAGTGAGATTCTATCTAAAAAAAAATGACAAAAAAAATATATATGACCAGTGCATGTTATACTGCACAGTCAAATAAGAAAGGTGCTGGCATATGGGATTCTCAATACAGATAGTGTTTTGAGACACTAGAGCATTTGACAGCTTTGGCTGGGATCAAGTCCAGCTGGACAGAGAGGAGTAAAGGCATTTCAACTACCCCTACCAGGAGAAACTATAAATGAAGACTGGAGATAACGTGTTCCAGACTCTTGATCATCAGGGACTCCAGATGGGAGACTTGACTTCGAAACACAGAGCTTTCCTCTTACATTTCACTATCTAAGCCCCTCCTTGGCTTTAAGGTATACACACTAGCAGTCCAAGGTCTGCTGTCCTGAATGCACAGTTTTGTTTTTTTTATAATTATAATTCTCAGGATTTTAACTATGAGGGGAAGCCGTTCCAGAAGAAACAATGGAGTTAAGACTTTGGCATTGTCCAGCTTAGTCAACAAATTTGAACAAACTTTTTCTCTTATAAAGACTTTAGTCCTTTTCTTTATCCTCTCAACTCTGCCCTTCCCAGCCTCTTTCCTGATGTTCTAAAAATGTTCGATTTCCTTCCTTAGAACTTCATAGCATGACTTCTCTCTCCCTTGGATGAGATAATCCATGGTATTCTCACTCTTCTACTTGACTCTTTCTGCCAAGTCAGCTTTTCTCTGCACCAGCTCACCTACAACCCTTGCCCTCTGGTTTCTTGTCTCTGTTTTTCAACCCATTCTTTCTTTTTTAAATAAATGAAGATTTCAAGTCTTCCTTCCTTTCTCTGTCTCTCCCTCCCTTTTCTCTCATCTTGGAGGCAGCCATATTGAGTATCCCCCTCTTCCTTCTTTAATAATACCAATAAGAATACCCCAAAACCTTTTATTTACTAAGAACACAGGGAGGCTGGCATCTCACCTGGAGTGGCCAGGAATAACTGCTGCAACGAGAAGCTTTTCATCACAGTTCCCCACAGGGTATGGGTACCTTGTGACATTTTAGTGGTCAAGACCAAACAATTCAAATCTGGCAGGCATTTTTAGAAGGCATGTTGACTAGCATGTGTTTATTGCTCTCATTTTTAATTATGAAGTATAATAAGGTCACATTTCTGGAAATAGAACTCAGTAAGATACATTGGTTTAATTTGTAAAAGTAATCTCCCTTCATATATGATATGTTGCATTCCACTTCAGCTAAAACCCACATTCAATAGCAGAAAAATGAAACAGGCTTCAATTAGCCTCAATAATCTTTCTGCACAATGATGAACAGGAAGAAAAAGAAAAATTGGTATTTCATATCTTCATCATTTAAGGACTTTGATGATATAAAATAGATTAGCTCTATTTATTTCCCTGTTGCAGTTCATGTCTTCTTGAAAGGTTGTAATATGATAAAATACTTTTAATAAAATGAAGGTGAAAGGATTATTTGGAGCTGAGTTAAAAAGCTTTTGACTAGGCAGCAGAAAAGGCCCAGGAGATCTTCTGCAAACTGGAGACTGGAGCGGATCTGTGCTTTGGTGGGCAGAAGGCATGAGCAAAGCTCCAAGTAGTAAATGGAAGCATCTGTAGGCTTAGAGAGCTGATGATGGAATATTTCAATGCCAAAAGTATTACCTGTAAGCTATTTAGGGTCAAAGAGTTTTCAGGTGAACATAAAACTAGTGCAATTTTTTAAAAGCTCTACCTGAAAAGGAGTAACTACAGTTGACTCTAGAACAGCACGGATTTCCACTTATACATAGATTTTTTTCAATGAAAGTTACATCCAGTGCAATTCTCCTACCTCCCCTTCCACCTCCTCTACCTCTTCTGACTCTGCTACCCCCAAAACAGCAAGACCAACCACTCTCTTCCTCCTCCTTCTCAGTCTACTCAACATGAAGACAGCAAGGATGAGACACTTATGTTGATAAACTTCCATTTAATGAACAGTAAATATGTTTTCCATACAATTTTCTTAATAATGTTTTCTTTTCTCTAGCTTAATTTATTTTAAGAATACAGTATATAATACATATAACATATGAAAAATGTGTTAATCAACTGTGTTATCAGTAAGGTGTCCAGTCAACAGTAGGGTATTGGTGGTTAAGTTTTGGGAGAGTCAAAAGTTATAGGTGGAATTTCAACTGTGCTGGGGATGGGTGACCCTATTCCCTGCATTGTTCAAGGGTCAACTGTAATAGGTCATGGTCTGGAAAATTTGGAGAGAAAAAGGGTGTCAGCAGGAGATCCATGTTCCAGGAGTAGTTCTACATCACAGGTGTGAGTGAACTGAGCTACGTTCCTTGTAAGTTCCCGTTATTCATCCATGAAATAGGAAAACATAGCTAGCCACAATAGTAGTTCATTCTCATTTAAATGTTAGTTTTTAAGTATCTATAGTGAATGAATCCTAGATATAAAGTATGTAAAGATATATAGCTTTTTAGGGTTCACACAATGCTGCCATATATACAATGCTATTTGATCCTTACAAAAAATGTTTGAGGAACACAGTGCAGAAACCCTTATTTTGCAGATGAGAAAGCTGACTCAGATGAAGGTGAGTTATCTAAGTTGGCATGGACCATTGTGGCAGAGCTGACTTGAACCCAAATTTTCTGGTGTACATTATGAACATTATGAATGAACTGAATTCTGAGTCACCTCAACGTGCCTTGACCCCATTGTATGCTAAGCTCTAGAAATAAAGTATGAGTAAGTTTCAGATCTTTAAATGCAGCCTATGAGAATAAACAGGTACTTTCTATAATAAATTGAACCATATGACCAATTGCCATTTTTGTAGGCCAAAAATGTCAAATATTGGTTATTTCATTTGATTTAATCTAATAATATGTAAGTACTATGACAGCAGTATATTGACAAGTTACTTTGTTATTTTCCTTATATCTGGAATTTCTGCTGCTCTCAACCATTTTTATCCTCTACTTTCTGAAGCAGTTGGCCTTGTCAGAGGTGGCTAAATGTCTACATCACTTTAATTAACAAGAGCACGTACATGCACGCTGGATGACTGACAACCCTAGCAATCCACAATCCACGCAGACTTCTCTTTCGCTCTTGCCTGAATCAATACTCAAGTTCGTGTCTAATATAGCATTTCTTCTGGGCCTGTTAAATACAGGGAATCAATGACTAATGAGTAACTTCATACAGGATCTCTGAGGTTGTACATAAGTTGTACTACCCCAGACCTAAGGTACATGGTATTTTGAGATGTCAAGTACTGCAGAGTTCTGATGGATTCAACAGTTAGGAAAGACCACTGATTTGCCAGCCAAGAAGTCCTCTGTGACTTCAAGATCTGCAACAGTGGTATAAGACTGATAATTGGCAGCAAAATAAAACAGCAGAACATGAAAAAGGGTGGCTGTGTACCAAGCATTGGGTCAAAAATCTTAATCTCTGAAAAGTCATAGATTTGAGAAGTTAGTAGAGTTTTTCCACTTGAAAGACAGGAATGCTCATAACATTATTGAAGGCAGAAGGAAAGAATCAATTAGAAGTGGAAGGGTTAAGCAGGGTGCAGTGGTTCATGCCTCCTGTTATCTCAGCACATTGGGAGACTGAGGTGGGTGGATTTCTTGAGGCCAGGAGTTGGAGACTAGCCTGGGCAACATAGAGAGACCTTATCTTTAAAAAACATACAAAAATTACCCAGGCATGGTGGCACATGCCGGTGGTCCCAGCTACTTGGGAAGGTAAGGTGGGAAGATAGCTTGGGCCTGGGAGGTTAAGGCTATAGTAAGCCATGATTGTGCCACTGCACTCCAGCCTGGGTGCAGGATGTCTCAAAACAAACAACAGCAACAAAGATGTGGAGAGGTTAAAGGTGCTGTCGAGGTTGTGTAGGGAGGGAGACAGAATGAAATCCACTTGTCCAGCGGGTAGGGGGCCTCCTTCTCTGCAAGGGAGAGAGTGAACAAGGGAGAAAACATTCATAGTGATGCAAAGGTGTTTTAAGGAAATGAGGAGACTGATGACAAATTAAGAAAGGAACTGACTGGGGAAAACAAACCATAGATTCATAGAAAATGATACAATCTGCTCATTTATGGAGGAAGAGATAGGGATGTACCAGAGGAAAAAAATGCAATGAATTTCCAATAACTGCTGCCGGAAATACAGCAGGTAGTCAAGGAGGTGGGGGAATTGTGTGGATAAATGAGGTGTTAGTATACATTCATTGGAGATAAGTTTGAAATAGAAGAGAAAGCCTTTGGATGCAGTCCAGGCAAGATTCAGTATGGTCTTCTCATTCCCAAAGACTCTCAACTGTATCAAGAATACTTCGATGTAGGAAGTAATTAACACAAATTATTATAGCCCAGGTGATCCACCATTCCCTTGTGGGCTTTCTTAAGCCCCACAAAGCCTAGTGAACAATGTAGAATTGATTGAATCTTTCACTGAGGCAAGAGATGGCAAAGGGGAGGTATTAGGATAAGCAACATGACCTCCTGTAACAACCCCCAAATCTCAGTGGCTAAACAAAAATAAAGGTCTATTTCTTGCTCACTCAAAGATCTTCCTTCTTGGGCAGTTCTCTTGAGCAGCTTACCTGGGTGACTCTCCTTCCGTCTTGTCAGCCCACTGTGTCCTGGGTCCTCAGAGTTCTCCAGAAGATCTTTGGTATCAGGTACTGTGATAGAGTGTGAGAAAAGACAGCACCTAGAGCAAGATCAGCAAACTAACGCCCACCAACCAAATTCAGCCCACTGCCAGTTGTTGTATAGCTTCTGGGCTAAGAGTGATTTTCATATTTTTCAGGGGTTGAAAAAATAAAAGGAAGAATAGTTTGTGACATGTGAAAATTAAATGAAATTTAAATTTCAATATCTATAAGTAGTTTTTCTGAAACACAGCCATGCTTATTTGTTTATACTTTTTTTTTTTTTTTTTTTTTTTTTTGAGACAGAGTCTCACTCTGTGGCCCAAGGCTGGAGTTCACTGGCGTGATCTTGGCTCACCACAACCTCTACCTCCCTGGTTCAAGCAGTTCCCCTGTCTCAGCCTCCTGAGTAGCTGGGAATACAGGCGCCCACCACAACGCCTGGCTCATATTTTTTGTATTTTTAGTAGAGACGGGGTTTCACCATGTTGGCCATGCTGGTCTTGAACTCCTGACCTCAAGTGATCTACCCACCTCAGCCTCCCAAAGTGCTAGAATTACAGGTGTGAGCTACTGTGCCCGGCCTGTTTATACATTTTCTATGGATGATTTTTTGCTAAAATGGCAAAGTTGAGTATTACTTGTAATAGAGACTGTATGGCCTGGAAAGCCTACAAATATGTATTATTAGCCCTTGGTAAAATGCTTGTCTACCTCTGACCTAAAGGATCAAGCATCTGGTACTGTATATCTTCATTTGGCAAAGTCATACCTTACTTCACCCAGAGTCAATTTGCAATAACTAGCCATACAGACCCACCTAGATGCAAGGAGGCTGGGAAATGTAGTCCCTGGCTGAGTTGTTACTTCTCTGCATCAACTCTGCCCTTTCACACTACACTGGGAGCACAAATCTTTGTGTTTCTTGTCACTGTGTGTGCAGCAGGTGGATTACATTGTACATCTTGCCAGAAATACATATATATATTTTTTGAGATGAAGTCTTGCTCTGTCACCCAGGCTGGAGTACAGTGGTGCTATCTTGGCTCACTGCAATCTCCGCCTACCGGGTTCAAATGATTCTCCTGCATCAGCCTCCTAAGTAGCTGGGACTACAGCCACCCACCACCATACCAGGCTAAGTTTTGTATTTTTAGTAGAGACGAGGTTTCACCATGTTGGCCAGGCTGGTCTTGAACTCTTGACATCAGGTGATCTGCCCGTCTAGGCCTCCCAAAGTGCTGGATTATAGGTGTGAGCCACCGTGCTCAGCCCAGAAATATATTTAAATGTTCTTTATATGTTTCTGCTCTTAGAAATCCATTTTTAATCGTGTCACCAAAGGATAGATGTGTGTGTATGTGTGTATGTGTATTTTTTAGGGGCTATGTGTACACTTTCTTTCTGCCCATCAATGGTCTCTAGTTTGCATTCTTAGAGGATGCTAATCCTGTCAGATCAGGGCCCCACCCTTATGATCCACTTAAACTTAATTACCTCCTTAGTCACCCCATCTCCAAATGCAGTCACACTGGGGGTTAGAACTTCAACATGAATTCAGTCCATGGCATGCACCATGATGCCTCTTCCCTCTATTGTGCTAAGTGACTCAGCCATGCCCGAACACTCAATCCTAAGCTATATACCCATGCTCAGCAACATCCAAGACAGGCCCTTGTAAATAGAATCCACCATCCTTAGAAGGGAATGGTTGTCAGAACTGATTAAAATTGTCTTGTAAGCACAGCAACTCTTCACAAGATAAAGCTGGGTTGGATGAGCATTTCCTCCATTCCCCTAACATTTTAAAGAAATGCAAGCAAAATGTCAACAAAATCAATTAGACCAATTCTTGTCATTTTAGGGACTCTTCTGGTGCATTGATGCCTCACCAGGGATTTACTACTCTTCCATCATCTACTACCTAAAGCTACCTAAAAAAACATAAAATCTAAGTAAAAATGAGTCTGTAATGCAAATGCAGGCCAGATACTTTTCTTATAACATCTGGCCACTCCCCAAACCATAGATTACCACTCCCCAAATCAGTGTTATAAAGAAATACACACGCACGCACGCATGCACACACATACACGCACATATGTGTGTGTGTATTTCTATATAGCACTGGTTATATTTATTTCTATATTCTATATAGAAATACATGTATTTCTATATAGCACACACATGCACATATGTGTGTGTGTGCGTGTGTGTGTCTGGTGCTATAGGGAAATTTTGGAGTTTCCACTGTGATACAAATGTGAATTAAAATAATTCCTGTTCTCAAAGGGATGACAGGCCAGTGGAAAGACAGATTTTATGCATCTATGGATCAAGAAGGTAGACTCAAATCAGTGCAAACTGAGGTCCAAACAACATTCCCTGAGCAAACACAGGAGGGTATTGATTAATTGTGGCAGATGTTCACCAAGAGTAATGATTTTCAGTGTTGGGAATAGAAAGCTTTTCTCCATCATGCTTGCAATGCTAATCTCAATTCATTCATCATCAAACCCCACCTTGCCTGGCCATTTATCTTGAACACAAACCCAGCTCTATTCAGGAAAATTGGCCATCTCCATTTATACTTTAACTGCAGATGCTCAGAATGGATAACTGGTGTCTGCTCTACTTCATGCTCATCTGGTCGCTTGGTAGGCCAGCATCTTGCCGGGTGACCTCTTAAGTTAAGATGGCTGTTAATTTAACCTAAAGATAAGTCCTTGGAATAAAGCAGCTCTATAGGCCTGATACTGTAATACAGTCTAGAATGTGATGCTTCCTTGTTTCTCATCTGAAATTCCAGTGAAAGTGATATTGAGCACCTTCTCTTTGGAGGTCACCAAATACAAAGATGGAAAGATGATTGACATGGTCCCTTTCCCTCAGGAATGAAAGGCCAACATACAGGTGAAGATGCAAGGCTGAAGGTGATGTAGGAGGGAAATGGCAAAGATCAATGTGCCATGAAAGCTTTAAAAATAGAAACAGGCCGGGCGCGGTGGCTCAAGCCTGTAATCCCAGCACTTTGGGAGGCCGAGATGGGCGGATCACAAGGTCAGGCGATCGAGACCATCCTGGCTAACACGGTGAAACCCCGTCTCTACTAAAAACTACAAAACACTAGCCAGGCGAGGTGGCGGCGCCTGTAGTCCCAGCTACCCGGGAGGCTGAGGCAGGAGAATGGCGTGAACCCGGGAGGCACTCCAGCCTGGGCGATAGAGCGAGACTCCGTCTCAAAAAAAAAAAAAAATAGAAACAAATTATAACTGAGGGACTGGGGACAACTCAACTCTCATTCCTCTCTTAAAATAAAAAATGATACTTCTCCTTGTGCAGGCAAACCTTTCCACCTCTTTAGGATACCTTAGTCTCTAGCTTCCCTCATGGTTTAATCATTCCTGTTAAAGATATACACGTCTTCTCCGTGGTGGAGGGGAAAAAAAATCTTACATCAGGCTTGTCAGCCTCCTCTGGTTACCCTTTGTCTCCCTTCTCCACCAAACATCTCAAGTCAATCCTACCATGATGCCCTTCACCAATGCTGCCATCACACTATCAACATTGCATCATAGAAATCCAGGCATCTTCTCTCAATCTTGGTTTATCCTGCCTTCCTTCTTCCATGATATTCCTGTGTTACTGGAGTTTATGAAGAGTGCCACTGAGGCCAGG
>NW_012113697.1:2009893-2021757 GCF_000951035.1 Colobus angolensis palliatus
CTACTCGGGAGGCTGAGGCAGGAGAATGGCGTAAACCCGGGAGGCGGAGCTTACAGTGAGCTGAGATCGCGCCACTGCACTCCAGCCTGGGCGACAGAGCTAGACTCCGTCTCCAATGCACTCCAGCCTGGGCGACAGAGCTAGACTCCGTCTCAAAAAAAAAAAAAGAATGCCACTGA
Organism: Colobus angolensis palliatus; assembly: GCF_000951035.1. Lineage (NCBI taxonomy): Eukaryota > Metazoa > Chordata > Mammalia > Primates > Cercopithecidae > Colobus > Colobus angolensis. Next base: position 2,010,073 of record NW_012113697.1, read on the forward strand.
ATGTTAATATGCATTTCCTTTTCTTCTGCAAATTTTATAGGTATTTTGCAATTTGGTTGTGATTTCAGCTGGAAACTTTCATCCAAGGTGTGCAAACTACTGTTGTTGGGCAAAACTGGCCCTCTGGCTGTTTTGGTAAATAAAGTTTTATTGGAACACAGCCATGCTCATTTCATTCATTTGTGTATTATCTATGCCCATGTTTGTGCAACAACAGTAGAGTTGAGTAGTTGCAACAGGTACTGTTTGGCTCACAAAACCTAAAATACTTACTGTCTAGGTCTTTACAGAAAAAGCTTATCCATTCACAAGTTAATCTTTCCTGTAGTTAATATTATAGGTGCTATATGACCTTTGGTTCTTTTTACCTTTGATATATTGATGCTGGACTTTAGAAAGGCCACATTTTTTTTTTTTTCCAAAAAGAATCCCTGGTTCAAAAAGTTGGGAAAATCCTGACTCTGACAGGGATATTCATACTTTTATTACCCTGTGCTGCAAACCTTAGGGTAGCTATGGTGCCCACAAAAGATCTCACTATGGAAAAGGAGACCTGTTGTTGAATATTTGTCACTTTCTCAATAATTATTCCATGTTTATTCTGAAAATAATCCTAAGTTCTTGTTATAAGCTGGAGACTATGCTTAGATGACTGAAGCACTCCAAAATCTGCCACCACTTTGATGGACTATGAGTTGTTCTGGTGAAGGCAGGTGTTATACCATAAAATATCTTGAAATAAAATGTTCAGCATCAATAGGAGCTGTGGGTAACACTGAGAAAACCAATAGCCCTACAAAAAAAGTATGCATATATGTATAGAGTTTGCCTCCAAGAAGGGAACAGGGAGTTAGGCGGAAGACTACTACTTTCTCTGATGAGGCCTTCTGTTCTCTTTATTTATTTTTTCCACATAGGTATGTGTTACTTGGAGAAAGTCTTTGCATGAGCCACTTTAATTTTCAGTTTCTCTATCTTTGTAATGCAGAAAATAATGTCTTCTCACCTATCTTCCCAGAAACGTAAGGAAATGTGTACAAAAATGTTTCAAAAATGCTGAAGATGCATTTAATAGGAAATATAGGTATAGCAGGACAGGATATTACAAGACCCAGAGGATTCAACAGGACAGTAACCCAGTGCTGTCCAATGAAAATATAATTAAACACTTTCTGGTAGCCACTTAAACAATTTAAAATGAGGCAGAAGAAAGTAATTTTAGTAATATATTCTACTTAGCCCCGTGTATTTACCATATTATCATTTCAACATGTAAATAATATGAAAATTGTTGAGATGTTTTACATTCTTTTATTTCATATGAAGTCTTCAATATCCAGAGTGTATTTGATGCCAACAACACAGCTCACATTGGACCAGCCATGGATCAGCTTATCAGTAACCCCTGCCACTAGTGGCTACTGGACTGGACTGGACACTACAGCTTGAGGTTGTACCCAGCTGGCAAGCATCTTCCAGGTCACCACTAATATGCATGTACTTCTCCAGGAGCACTGGAATATGCCCCACAAATAAGCAAAAATGATCAATAGTTAGAGACCAAATTCCAAATTCCAAAAGTGGTGTCATTTCTAGTCCTTAAAGTGGTCATAGTCTTTCTTTCTTTCTCTCTTTTTTTTTTTTTTTTTTGAGACAGAGTCTCGCTCTGCTGTGGAGTATAGTGATACGATCTCAGCTCACTGCAGCCTCCACCTCCCAGGTTCAAGCGATTCTCTCGTGACTCAGCCTCCTGAGTAGCTGGGACTACAGGTGCGCGCCACCACACCCAGCTAATTTTTGTATTTTTAGCAGTGACAGGGTTTCACCATGTTGGCCAGGATGATCTCGATCTTCTGACCTCGTGATCCACCTGCCTCAGCCTCCCAAAGTTCTGGGATTACAAGCATGAGCCACCGTGCCCAGCCAAAGTGGTCGTATTATTAATATTATTATTTTAAATTTTTATTTTTAGTTTTTACGGATATACATTAGGTTTATATATTGAGGGGGCACGTGAGATATTTTGATATAGGCATGCAATGTGTGATAATCACATCATGGAGAATGGGGTGTCCATCCTTTTAAGAATTTGCCCTTTGTTATAAATAATCAAATTATACTCTTTTAGTTATTTTTTAATGCACAATTATTATCAATTATAATCACCCTGTTGTGCTATCAAATAGTAGGTCTTCTTTATTCTTCCTATTTTTGTATGTAGTGTTATTATTAATAATACCTAATATATGTTGAATGTATACTATGTTCCAGACATTCTGCTAAGGGTTTTACAAGATTATTTCATCTATTACTCACAAAAAAAACTATGCAAAAATAATTACTATTGTTTTATCACCATTTTACAAGTAAGTAAACTGGGTAAAAATTATACAATTTGCCCAAGGTCACAGAACTTTTAGGGTGTGGAGCCAGGATTAAGCACCAGGCAAATGTTCCCAGAGCCTACACCACTAACCATCAAGCTCTGCACTCATTTCTTTGTCTTTTCACTGCTACCATTGCCTCCTCCTGAATACTAACTGTTGTCCCCCGACCTGACATGGCACTCTGTTGCTGAAGCCTGGAAGCAGAGATAGCATTTTCTGCAGCTCTTTTGACAAGCTATGAGTGATGCTGTATTTAAATGACCAGTCTCCTGGAATGCCAGTCTCTCCCCACCAACATAAACACACAGTCTTATACTTTCAGCTTTCCAGTATCTTCTGGGGCAGAGCGTTGAATCACTTCTTTTTCTTCTTTTTTAAATTTGTATTTGAATCACTTCTCTAGAGGAAGGCTAGAAGGCTCTCCATTTGCAAGTCTACGATTCTTATTCGTCTTGCTGACCTATAGGAAACGTACTCTGTTCCCCATTCTTACAAGATGGGCAAGTTAATTCTCTTTCCAGGGCTTCTCACATTCTTCTGTGTGAGAATAAGGTAGGACAGAATTTGTTCCCCTTATTTTATTAAGTATTGGTAGAAGTAGTCAAAGGAATGAACATTTCCAAACTATCTTTTTTCTTCTTATTTTTTTGAGATGGAGTCTTGCTCTGTCACCAGGCTGGAGTGCAGTGGCGCAATCTCAGCTCACTGCAACCTCTGACTCCCTGGTTCAAGCGATTCTCCTGCCTCAGCCTCCTGAGTAGCTGGGATAACAGGCATGTGCCACCACGCCCAGTTAATTTTTGTATTTTTAGTCGAGATGGGGTTCCACCATGTTGGCCAGGATGGTCTCGATCTCTTGACCTCGTGGTCCACCCACCTCGGCCTCCCAAAGTTCTGGCATTACAGGTGTTAGCTACCACACCCAGCCCCAAGCTATCTTATCTCCAAGACACTCAATCCTCTTTTTTTCTTTCTTTCTTTTTTTTCATTGTTGGCTCATAATAGAGAAGACTCTCACTCCTTTTACAAAAAGATAGGAAAATTTGTATTTGTGCTTGCATGCATTCTTTAGTCAAAGGAATCCCGCCTGCTGCCGTCCTGCCAACAATTTTTTTACTCTGGTTTTGAAAGTAAATTTCATTTTCTACTTTTTTCCTTTTATAACAAACATTTAAATTTATAAATATATCCCTTTTATGTGAGATTCAAACAATATGAAACTGTTTAGCAAAAGCTGTGACAGCCCCCATTTATCTCTGTCAGTATCTCAATCATTTTCCCAGAAGTCATTGCTGTCAACAGGTTGGATCATGTTTTTCAGTCCCTTTGCTGTGCACCCTTACACACATGGGTATATATTAGGTCTCTAAAAAACACAGTTAGGGCTGTAGTATGCATATTGTCCTACAGTTTGCTTTGTTCATCTGAAAATACGTCTTGGAGATTTTTCCATGTCATATTCCTTTTCACAGCTCCACAATATTATATAGCAAAGATACAGAATGCTCCACTTCAAGACTACCCTATTGAAGGACCTTTCCTGTGGTCTATTTTATGCTATTTTCAACAATTTTGTAATAAGTAATCTTATACACAAAGATGTAAAATTTCTAATTTATTTTCAATTTTGGCAGATCGATAAATTGCCTTCAGAAAAGTTTCATCTGTTTATAGTTCAAGTAACAGCATAGAGGAGACTCTGAATCCTTCAATGATCACATCACTTGATTTTATATAATTTGAAACATTTTTGCTAATCTGACAGAAATTCTTCTTGTATTTTTCAGAAAACTTAAAAATAAGGCCCTCATTCGGCATTCATTTCCACAGCATGAAACCTGTGATCGGACTCCCTCAGTTCATACCATGGCTCTGACACTTATTTGCTGCATAATCCCAGGCAAATTGCTTTACTTTGGTGTGGTTTAGTTCCTCCCCTGTGAACGTGGTGACAATAATGATACTTTACTCCTAGGGTGGTTGTGAGGACAAAATTGGTTAACCTATGTGAAACACTTAGAGCTACATCTTGCACGTTGTAAGGATATGTACGTATTTGTTTTATTACTATTCTTTATATTTTTTATTTTCCTGAATACAAAAATAAATGGTTTTGGTATGTTGTTTTTCTGTTTGGCCATTTTGTTGAGTTATCTTATTTATTATAATAGTTTGTCTTAAATGACTTCTCTTAGATTTCCTTGCTAGAGAATTGTAAAAATTAGACAGTTGAGACCATCCTTTGCAATAATTAAAACTCTTTTTTTTTTTTTTTTTTGAGACGGAGTCTCGCTCTGTCGCCCAGGCTGGAGTGCAGTGGCCGGATCTCAGCTCACTGCAAGCTCCGCCTCCCGGGTTTATGCCATTCTCCTGCCTCAGCCTCCCGAGTAGCTGGGACTACAGGCGCCCGCCACCTCGCCCAGCTAGTTTTTTTGTATTTTTTTAGTAGAGACGGGGTTTCACTGTGTTAGCCAGGATGGTCTCGATCTCCTGACCTCGTGATCCGCCTGCCTCGGCCTCCCAAAGTGCTGGGATTACAGGCTTGAGCCACCGCACCCGGCCTAGAATCTTTTAAGTTTAGCATATATTTTTTCTCTTTTAATCAGCCTTTGTGGTGAATTTTATTAGTGGATTCCTCAGTGGTAAATAAGATAAGTCATTCTGACATTCTATTATTAAATGGTTGGATTTGATATGTGAATTCATTTAAAACTTTTCAATCTATGTATGTGATATTAGCCTACTTTTTAAAATGTACTATTTTTATAGATTGAATGGAGAAATTTTCTATCTTTTGTTGTGCTGTAGAATAAGCTATATGACATGAAATTGTCTGTTCCTTGAACAGACTCATGGGTCCAGAGTCTTTAGTGGCAAATCGGTGATTTCTTTCTTGTTTTTTTGTATGGTTATTAGTATATGCAGGCTTTATGCTTTTTCTTGAATAATTTCTGTTTTCCTAGGAAGGAAGTCATTTATTTCACCTAGAGTTTCACATTTGTTGGCATAAAGTGGTACAATATAGTCTCACAATTCATAAGCCTCCTGTATAGCTGGCATAATATCACATTTTCTTTTTTCTTTCTTTTTTTTTTACAGTATGTCTTACTTTTGTCTTTCTTTTCCCCTTAGTCAGACCTACCAAAGACTTATCTAGTCCATTAGTCTTTACAAGGAATGGACTTTGGTATTGCAGATTAGTGTTTAAAAACTGTTTTGCAGATTACTGTTTTGCAAACAGTTTTAGTGGGCTGTTTTCTATATCATTAATTCCTGGTATTATCCATATAATTTCTGTCTTTTACTTTCTTTGGATTAATTTTATTATTTTGTTCATATTTTTTCATATGGGAAGTAAGACATATAGGCAGAAAAGCATTATAGACACTGTAATGGAAGTCTGTACTTAGCCTGATGAGAACACAAAATAACAATAGATGTATTCTATATATGGGGGTTGGGAAAGAGTGGGTGTCTTAGTCTGTTTAGGCTACTTTGACACAATTCCATAAACTGGATGCTTATAAACAACAAAGATTTATTTCTCACAGTTCTGGAGACTAGAAAGTCCAAGATCAAGGTACCAGCAAACTCAGTGTCTAGTGATGGTCCGTTCTTCAGAGATGGACATCTTCTCATTATAGCCTCACATGGTGGAAGGAATGAGAGATCTCTCCCGAACCTCTTTTATAAGGGCACTAATCTCATTCATGAAAACTCTGCCCTTATGACCTAAACACCTTCCCAAAGGCATCACTTCCTGATATTATAACTGTGATGGTTAGGATTTCAACATATGAATTTTGGAGGGACACAAACAATCAGACCAAAGCATTGGGGACTTCATGATTGAAAATACAAGTGAAGGGGACAAGTGCTCAGCCACTTCTGCTTTTAAATGGTTAAAATATTTCTGGAAACGTTCACGCTCATACACACACACATAACTTGTTACAGCAATTGCATATGAGGAAGGTAAGTGAAGACGCTTAGCACACACTCCTTTCAGCTGTTTTTATTTTACCATATGCAACTACTATTTATTCAGTAAACATATTTCAAATGAAGTAAAATCAAGCTCATTGTGTTGAACACAAAAACTCCTAGAACTGGAAGGACACTGAGAGATAAACTGGTTTCAACTTCCTGCTTAATTTAAAATGTTTTTAATGCTGGGAAGGAGAGGAGACATTAGCACTCTCAAAGGCAAGCAAGTGTGGGTTGGATGTCTCTATTAGAAGCCAGACTGCATGCCTGCATGAAACCTGCTGTCTGGTGTGCTAATGTCAGCAGAGGCTACAGGTATGAGTCCATGATCCCAGGATTGCAGTTAGTGAAGCTGTGGAGGAAGGCCATGGTTGGATCCAGCCGCAACAATGACAGAGGAGGGAATGAGAGGTTTCCTGTCCGAGGCAGGCCTTTGCTTTCATTTCAAGACCCCTTATCTCTGGCAGGTTATGTCTGCCTCCAGTCACTTAACAGCTTGCCTGGCTCTGGTTTTTAGCTTCTGAATTGACTCCAGCACCAGACAGCATTCTTGTCTGCCCTGGCTTTGACCCACAACATCTTTTTATTTCCTAAGCACACAACCTCTGTCCCCAACTTCAGTCACTGTACTGTGTCTCCCGCCAGGGAACAGGGAAGTCATTGTACACACAGGTTGTAAATAATCATGAGGTCAAAAACAAGCATTGAAAGTTGAGTAGAACAGACATGGAAAATGGAATTAGCTAGATGGATGGAGTTAATATGTGAATATTTATCTGGATGAGGTGGAAGAACAAATTTGTGCGGAATGGAGAATGAGAGAAGGAGCCAGTTAAAAGGTTATATTTGGGAACGTGAAATACCAAATTCAAGATCTCGAAGGGCAGGGCTAAGAAGGGGAAGCAGGGAGGAAATAAACATGCATTTATTGAATGCCTTCTGTGTTCCATGGGCTCTACAGATAAGATCTCATTTAATTCTCTTGACTATCCCGCATTTTACACATGAGGACTCTTCAGCTCATGGTACTAAATATCTTGCCAAAGACACCGAGCTGATAAGTGGAGAGGCTCGGATTAGGGGTGATGATAGAGAGGTGAATGGTGGGTTGAAGGTGAGACTGGAGAGACAGAAGCTTCATGTAACTCATCAGGTACAAGTGAGTTTGTGGAAATGGGAAATAGGTGCTGATTAGAGGAAGTAACACCTTCATCTACTTGGTTGGTCATGCCAGAAGAAGCGCATCCCTTCCGTCAGCAAGTCTTGTCAATTCTATTTCAAAAAAAACACAAAAAACAGAAAACAAAACCATCTTGACTCTCCATCCTCTTCATCTCCATTGCGATCACCTTAGCCCAAGGTGGGATCCTAAAATAAACGACCATTTCCTTACCTAGAAGGCCATACTAAACTTCTACTGGTCTTTTTTTTCCTCTTTGATTCATTTTCCATAGATCAGGTAGAATAATCTTCCTAATATGCATAGCTGATCATGTCTTGCCATCCTTTAAAACTTTCCAATAACTTCTTTCATTTTTAGGAGAACCTTCCTCAACCCCAGTGTGGACTGCAGGGGACTGATGATCCATCTTCTACTAACTCTGAAGCCATCTTTTCCTTTGTTTATACCGTCTGATTGTTTTGGCCTTTTTGCTGTTTCTCAAACTCAACAAGCTTCTTTCAAGCTTAGAATTTTTCACATTTTCCTTTTTCCATGTATCATCTGTGTTTCTGTCTCTTTTTTCTGGCTTGTTTCACCATTTAGGTTTCAGATTCTATGGAACCTCAGCAGGGATGTTCTTCTTACTTAGGCTAGGTAAACTGAGTCTAGATTTGATACCCTGTATTATACAGCTCATTAGTAGAATAAGTTATTTAAGTCCATGTCTACCACTAGATTGAAAGCTGCATGAAACTGAGATTGTTTTATGACTTTTCCAGCTTTTAGTTGACTCTCAGTTTGGATGAATGAGTAAGTGAATAAAAAATTAAATAAATGAAAAAAAGCACCATTAAAGTCTTTGATTTAAGGCTGCTGCGGGAGAGAGCCTTGAGGTAGGAACAGAGATCCGAGTTGTTTATTTAAATAAATGAATGGAATTTTAACAGAACAGCTAATAAACAAATCCACAAGGTCATGCCAGGCTCCCTGGGAAGCCACAGGTGAAATGCTGGGCTGGTAGGTCCACCCTTGGTGTGAGAGGAAGGCCGAAAGTATCTAAGCAGTTATTGGAACAGACAGCATCACCTAAGGGACCTTTCCAACCACAAATCAGCTTATTATACACCAAGAGTACGGTGAGAAGGATGTCAGATGAGAACGGAAGTGAAACAAATGGAATGTGGGTATTAGGAGATCTTGAAGTGCCCAGGCAGAGGTGGAGATGAGCATAATCCTCGGCTTTCTGGCTTGCGGGTTCCAAGGTTGTTAAGCAAAGGCAACATTAAAGGGAATCACAACTATGGGCTTGATTATTTAACCAAGTGTATATGGAAAGGATGAAATGATCCTTCACACAAACGCCTTCCTTTCACTCACCATAACCTTAAAGCAATGGCTTATCTGGGTAGCTCCTCCCATATACCACCAAATGGGATTTGGCTATGACTTTCTTCCCCATTTGATCAGTGAAGAAATCTGAGTTGTTGCCTCTTACTTTTTTCCTTCTTGCTTTTCTGTGTCTCTGTCTCTTCACTGTCTTATTCTAGCTTGGGATTTTAGGTACCGCTGTTGGGCTGTCCCCTACTTCTTGCAAGATAAATGTCATGATCGTGGGTTTTTTTTTCCCCCTTGGAAATATTAAAAAGAAACTTAAGTAAATATATGCAGGAGGAATAAAGCCCCTCTGCCCATTTGGAATCTTCATAAAGACACTTTGGGAAGGTGTCTCCATTTCTTCCTGCACAGCTCCGATGCCTCGCGAGCCGCAGCCCCCTGGCCACATCACAGACCCAGCAATGAGGCTGCCAGGCTCAGCAAGGGGCACCAGCTCCCCCAGAGGGATCTGGGCTTTTTCCATGTTGTGAGTCAATCTGGGCAGACAAATCCTGCTGAACGCAGTTATAAATTGGGGATTGTGAACTTCTCCTGCTGAGATGCACTAACAGTTTATAAGGGAGAAAAATTGATAAACCCCTGGGTATAATTTTTTTTTTTTGATTTCATTTCACTCTGGGGCCAGCTGTGAAAGGAAAATGACTGTAAACAGCCTATTAGTAAAATGGCTTTTGTAAAAATTACCGCAAGGGAAAGTCATAAGCAGTTGTTACGTCAACCAGGGCTCCCCAGCTTGCTTTGAAAGGCAGAAGCGATGGAAGAAAGCCCTGAAGTGCACCTATCTTGCCAAAAACAAAACAAAGCAACAACTAGCACTCATTTTGTGAGTGTAGACAGACCATAATGTCCCAGAAAGTGGTAACACATCTCTACCTCCCTCCTGGCCCCTTTGATGACAACTGCTCTTTGCTACATGCTTAGGTTTTCTTTATTTGATTATATCTTTTTACTGAACATTTATTAAGGGCAAAGCATACAGGGAAAAGAAAATTGTGCCTAGATCTCTACCATATGAGAAAGGTCATTACAATGGCAGCCACAGTCCTAAGGGCCAACCACGTCCTTCAGGGAAGCAGAAGAGACAAAGTTCACTTTGGGTTGTTAAGCAAATGCAACATGAAGGACATTGCTCCTGGACAGGATCTTGAAACATAAGAGGGAGAGAAAAGAAGGAAGATGCTTCTACATAGATGGGGAGTGGGATTAGAGGTTTCAAGGAGAAAGTTCCCTGATAGGGCCGGGAGTCATTCTAAGGTCAGCTTGCCAGTAGGACGTCAATATGCAAACCTAAATTATAAATCATATCTAAAGGATTAAAACATTAAAAAATTAAGATTAAAATCTGTGGTCTGAGAAGAGGAGCTGGGTGGACCTCAGTGCTGTGGGGCACTGGTTTTCTCAATTGGCAGTGTCCCTGGGCCGCACCTCCTTCTAGAGGGTAAGTAAAATAAAGCTCCCCCTTACTGCCAGCACCCCTCCTGCCCCAGGCCTGGCTTTTCAGAAGCCATTCCAAACCCAAGGCCCCACTGGGACCCTGGAGATCACTGGAGGCCTCTGGGAGGCCAAAGTGATGCCTTAGTCTCTTTGGCTGGATTTCAGACCCAACACCTCGGGTCCCAGGGAGCCTGGCATGACCTTGTGGATTTGTTTATTAGCTGTTCAGTTAAAGCTCCATTCATTTATTTAAATAAAAAACTTGGATCTCTGTTCTTAACTCAAGGCTCTCTCCCCGAGCAGCCTTAAATCAAAGGAAGCTTCTGTTATACTTTATTACTTTACTTTGCAAATTTGAGTTAAGAGGGCAGCCAAGACCAGATTGCTTTATGGCTCAGCTGCAGCCACGTAGCAAGTTCAGCTAAAAGCTAGAGTTTGCACCCCAAATCTTACCAGCGTTTTTATTGTGCAAACCCCTTTGTTGTTGGAGCTGCAAGAGGCCAGACAAGAATGCCTGGCTTCTGCTAAGAAATGAGTGAATTTGAGGTTTGAGGTGGTGAAGACTAGGGGAGACTGGGCTCCAGACAGGAATTAGCTGTGAGGTTGGGGAGTCACTTTGCGTCTCTGACGTCCAGTTTCTTCTTTTGAGAGAATTTAGGGGCAGAGTAAGATAATCCATACGTTCTTTTTCATTCTAAAATTCCATGGCTCTGGGATTTGACAGATCACCATGACGCAGCTGGGAGTGGGAAGCCGCAGGTAAAATGCCGAGCTGGTAGGTCCACCCTTGGTGAGAAAGGAAGACAGAAAGTATCTAAGCAGTTATTGGAACAGACAGCATCACCTAAGGGATCTTTCCAACCACAAATCAGCTTATTATATACCAAGGGTGTGGTGAGAAGGATGTCAGATGTGAATGGAAACGAAACGAATAGAATGTGGGTCTTAGGAGATCTTGAGGTAGCCCAGGCAGAGGTGGAGATGAGCATAATCCTCAGCTTTCTGGCTTGTGGGTTCCAAGATAAAATATCAAAGAAAACATGAACTTAGGAGACTAAGATGATTAATTTATTTTGGGACATAAAAGACCTTCAGTTTGATCTTAAGAACTAAATAGAATATTTAAAATCCTTATTAATCTAATACTTAACATATACTCATATTATAAAAAAATACACACAGAAAAATCAAAATACACAGAAAAACACAAAGGAAAATAAATTGCAGTATATTGTCCATAATTTGATCATTCAACCCAGAGGTAATCACTATTTACAATTCAGTGAAAAAATATATATATACATTTATATAATATATATA
>NW_012113697.1:2021807-2040143 GCF_000951035.1 Colobus angolensis palliatus
CCATGTCTTATTCCAGAAAGGAGTATTTTTAGTACTATTAGTACTAATATTTCTTCTATAGGCTAGTGATGAAGAGCAAATGAGTCAATTCATCCTAATATATTATTATTAGCCATATGGGTCCAGCGATTTACATATATATGTAAATATATATTATAAAATATATATCTTTGAGACAGAGTCTCACTCTGTCACCCAGGCTGGAGTGCAATGGTGTGGTCTCAGCTCACTGCAACCTCTGCCTCCCAGATTCAAGCAATTCTCCTGCCTCAGCCTCCCAAGTAGCTGGGATTACAGGCTCCTGCCACCACACCTCACACCTCACTAATTTTTGTATTTTTAGTGGAGACGGGGTTTCACTATGTTGGCCAGTCTGGTCTCAAACTCATGATTGAACATTCTTACAGTTAAATCTTTAGTCCAATTATTTAAAAAGTACAAACAATTAGAAGCAAAATTTTGGGGTAAAAACAGGTGAGCATTTTTAGAGGTTTGATACATTTATACATTTTGCCAAAATACTTTTCCAAAGTTGAACTAACACCCTCAGAAACACTATATAGATGTATTTTTTTCCCATATCTTTGTCAACGTTGGAAAATGTATTTCTTTTTATGGTTACTAATGAAAATTGCTATTAGATTTTGAGCAGTATCATGCTTTAAATATGGTTAGTAGCTGGGAGCAGTGGCTCACTCCTGTAATCCCAGCACTTAGGGAGGCCTAGGCCGGTGTATTGCTTGAACGCAGGAGTTTGAGACCAGCCTAGGCAACATAGTGAGATCTTGTCTCTATTAAAAAATTGTAAAAAATTTAAAAAATAAAATGTGGTTGTTTTGTAAATTGTATGTTCAAATTCTTTTCTCTTTTTATTTTAGTTTGTTGCTTATCTTTTATGATTTTTGGATGTTGTGTATCTTGAGTTTAATCTATTTTCCTGCCTTCAGTATTGCTATTTTTGCCCCAGTTTCTTCTATCTTGATTTGCTTATTGTGTGTTTTCATAAATGGCTCTATTGTATCACATATCTTTTCATTTATGCTTTTACCTTCACTCTTATATGTATATTAAGACCATACTTGCTCTAAATTATTTAACGATACTTTTATGATTTTTTAGGTTGCTTTTTAAATGTTTTTACCTATGATTCACTTAGACTTCATTTTTGTGTAGGAACTTAATTCTTGCAGTTAATGGTAGATAAGCTACCACTTGGCAAATTACATCATTGATATGGTTTGGCTGTGGCCCCACCCAAATCTCATCTTGAATTGTAACTCTCACAATTCCCACATGTCATAGGAGGAATCCAATGGGAGGTGACTGAATTATGGGGGCGGGCCTTTCCTGCACTGTTCTCATGATAGTGAATGAGTCTCACGAGATCTGATGGTTTTAAAAATGGGAGTTTCCCTGCACAAGCTCTCTCTTTGCCAGCTGCCATCCACGTAAGATGTGACTTGCTCTTCCTTGCCTTCCACCATCATTGTGAGGCCTCCCCAGACATGTGGAACTGTAAGTCTGGTAAACCTCTTTCTTTTGTAAATTGCCCAGTTTCAGGTATAGCTTTGTCAGCAGTGTGAAAACAGACTAATACAATCATACGATCATGTATCAATTGACTTAAAATATCTTTTTTAGCATATACTAAATATGTGGGTTAGTTTCTGGTCCTTATTTACAGTAGATTGATTTCACTGCTGTATTTTATATTTTGCCTAAACTTATAGGACTTCACCCTTCAATCGAGTAGTTAAAGCATTTACTGTCAATCCTCTATACCAGTGGGGGATTGGTTCCAGGACCCCCAGGTTGCCAAAATCCAAGCATGCTCAAGTCCCTTATAAAAAATGGCATAGTATTTGCATATCACCCACACACATCCTACTGTGCCTTTAAAATCATTTCTACATTACCTATAATATCTAATATAATGTAAATGCTATGTACATTTTTCTTATACTCTATTGTTTTAATTTATATCTTTTTAATTATTGTATTATTATTCTTTATTGTTTATGTCTGAATATTTTAAATATGAGGTTGGTTGAACTTCCAGTTGTGAAACCTGTAGACACAGAGGGCCAACTATACATTTAATGTAATGAGTGTTATTTTTTCTTTTATTTCTTTTATCTTGTTTTGTGCTTTATTTTTAATGTTCTCTTATTTTTCCTTTATTTTTAATTTTTTGTTGTATGGGCTGTTATTCCTTTTCATAAACACCTTTTCCTCTAGTAACTTAGAACAGATACATTCTGTTTTGCTTCATTGCCGTCGATAACCTAATTGGCAATAACAAGTACAAAACACTCATGAGTCCTCTTTATATAAAATGAAGACATTAACACCCTTATTTAACTTCTTACTTTGCCCTGCCATCTCCTGGGTTTTGGTTGACAGATAATATAGGGCAGTGATCAAAGGATTTACCTTCTCTGTGCCTCAGCTGCCCCATCTCGAAAGTGGGCATAATAATATCACAGGGTTATTATGAAAATAAAATGACATAATGCAGGATGCATTTACAATAGTGCCTGGCACATGGTAAGTCAGCAGTAACATTGTAATGATCAGTAAGATTGAAAACATCCTTTAACTTTTAAAATGATAATCATTACTTTACATCATGAAACTTTTTATTCATTAATTACTTTTACAGCCTTATCGGGGGAATTATTTAGACTTTATGTTTTACTTTAATAGTTTTCACACCTACTGTCAATTCTTTCATATCATAGTTTTCTATGTGAGGATTCTTTATTGTGATCCATCTACTAGTTGATTGCAATATTTCTCTAGGTAATTTTAGGTTATACATGTATTATAGTTACATTAACTTTGTAAGGGCCAAGGGGAAAAAAACAATGACTTTTACAAATTCAATTGTTTTTTTTCTTTCATAAAAAAGTCATTAGGCAGTCTGGAGCTGCTATGGAAGTTTAGTTTCACAGTCATCAGGATGTCCATCTTGTTTTCACTTTCATTCCTAAGTAATAAAATGGCTGTTGCAGCACCATCCATCACATCTTCTTCCATCTAGCATGAAAGAAGAAAGTCTAAAGAAGAGGTTGGACCCTCCTATTAAGGAATCTTCCCAGAAGGTGCATATACCACATTGGCTTACATATAATTGGCTAGAACTTAGTTACATGGTCACAATGTGAGACAGGCCATGAAGCATATTCTTCACTCTAACCAGCCGTCTGTTCAACTAGACATTTATTTCTGAGATAGAAGAAAATAGATATTGAGGTCAATTAGTTGTCTCTGTCATTCTGCCCTTCTGACCACCTGAATAGTCAGGTGCATTTGTTCCATTCATTTGGCATATTCCTCTCCCACAGGGAGACAGTCCCAAGTCCTATCTAGTTAGGGCACTCAACTCAAACTCCATGATTACAGGATGATGTGCAATCTTCTCCATGTCTGCTATGACTCCTCATCAATCAGTGTCTTACCCCAAACACACATTTCCTGTCCTTCCATATCTAATCTATATCAGTGAAGGATAAATATAAGGACCAAAACAAAAATGTATTCTTGGGGAAAAAGAGAATTGGAAATACACAATAATTACTGAGCAGTGGCTACAGTGTGATCCTAATTCTGTCCTTCCCTCCAAGTGGATCTATAGCAATGAACCGTGCCATGAAGTAGCCACAGCAAAGACCCTCCTACCTGGCAGGCAGATAGATGGCTTGGTGGTCCCATCCTGCAGCCTCAGCCTCTGTTCCTTGCTCATTGTCCTTGGTGGTCACATCTGGGGTGGGCTTTGGAAAGGCTGATCTTCTTGGGGATTGTGCACTTTATTCCCTCTCTTCCTGCTGGTGCAGTTTTGAGGGCCTGGGAGTTGCTTAGGGGTTGAATGAATACTGGCTTTTGAGGGTAAGCTTGTGATTTATTTGGATACAATTCCCTTAATAATTTAGTAGATTTCCTGTTTATTTGCTTCCCATCAGTTGCATGTGTAAGTAAGTACTACCAAAGATCTTGTTTCCGTATAGTTTCCAAACCAAACTCTGTGCTCTATGCAACCCTCTTCTCAATAGTGACCTTGAAGTTGTCTAAAACAACAGACTTTGGGGATAATCCTGGGTAATCTTCCCATTCCTTTCAGGCCAGAACATGTCATCTGCCAAGGATCCCTTAATGAAAGATTTTTGAGCAGAGATTTGGGGTCAAAGTTTTATATCTTGCTGATTCCAGGACTTCAAGTCATTACTTAAAACTGCTTCAGTTTGGAGTTTAGGAGAAATTGGCTTTTGTTTGTTTGTTTGTTTTTAGCCCTGTAAGGGTTACTAAACTCTCAGTCTACTAAAATTGAAGACGACAAGCAGAAAATGTTTCTCCTGGAAAAGTATTCCCTTCCAAGGGCTTGCAGCCCATTCCATTGTAAACTGGAGGTCATCTCTCTCTTGTGGGTGTTGTTAAGACTGGTAATGGCAGCCAACACACCCACATTCTGACTGTTTCTGACCATTTTTCCTAATTCCTTCTCTACTTATTGAGTGCACTATTTCCTTTCCTTTCTTTTCGTTTTCTTTGAATCCCTCAACAGTGTCCATGTCTTATATTTGTCCCCTTCCTTTCCACAGTCTTCCTCTCAGCTCTTAATCTGGGTGATTGGTTACCAGTTCAGAAGCCAAATAGCAAGATAGGGCGGGTGATGCTTCAGCAATTCATTCTGGCATTCTGGCAGGATGAATTCTTCTCTGCGGTTCTTCTCTCTATCTGGCCAACTGCTGTAGTGGCCACTGCCTGTTGCAATAAGGAATCCTGCTTTGGAGAGAATCCTCTATCCTGCCTCCATTGCCTTTGCTGGCACCTGGCTTCTGGCCCAGGTGTTCTGGCAAGGCCAGTTATGAATTCCACATGTCTTCTTCTCAGGCACTGCCACTCCTTATGGCTAGGGACAGGGGTGGGGAGGAGGAGAATGACTGTTTTGTGGAAACCCCCAACTCAGAACCACACAGATGCCCTGCAGTTCCAACTCTGCATAGTAGCCAAAGAGAGTCCTCTAAATGAAGCAATCCCTTTGAGCCTCTCAGCATCCCTGCACTTCCAGCATCCCCCAACCCAGAAACAATAGAATCTACAAGGGGACTCCCTACATGTTTCTTATGAGGTCAGAATTGCCATCCTGGAAAGGTGAGTTAGAGTGCCGCCCAGGCGATTCTTATGTGTTACTCTACGTTATATCTATTGTATAATCTCACATTTAAACAGTACCCTTCCCTTTATTGCAATGCTTATGAAAATGTTCCTTGATTTACATTTCCTTCTTCAGTCCAGGCAGGACTGTACAGTTGGAAAAGGGAAACATGCTGGTCCTGGAAGGGGCATCGTTATCTAGAAGCTCCCAACCTAAACAGGTGACTCATAGGGAGGGCAAGGACAGAAGGACGCAGCAAGCAACCTTGCATGTAAAACAAGAAGTGTGGGTTATTATGGAAGAAATTCACAACCAAACTTGGGATTAGCCTGTATTGTTTTCCAAGAACTCTATGTGGACAGTGACAAAAAACAGACCTAAGAACTGGCAGATTGGGCATGGCTTGTTCACATAACAAATAAAAGCAATTCCTCAGAAAAAAATGGTCAATGGATCATTGTGTGTAGACAAAACTACAAGTTCTGCTCCAGGCTCTGGGGAAACCATGCTGCCATCTTCAAGCTGTGGCCATTTTATAATACAGACTACACTAAATCGCACGTTGTCATCAAGGCAGAATATTTTGTTCCTTTATGGGTCAGCCTGGGATATAAAATTAGAGAAATTTTGCAATGAAAAATCCCTTGTGTCTCATTGAACATTTTCCTTAATTCAAACCTTTCCTTTCACAGTTTTGATTAGTGCCTTTGCCCATTTGGACAATATTTTATGATCAGGTTTTAAGAGTAATCCACCCGTGGCTGCTTGGCTGCCTGGAACTTAAAACAACAACAACAACAATGTCCAGATAAACCCAATAAAATAGGCTTTTAAATGCATGATGGTGTGTGTGTGTGTGTGTGTGTGTGTGTGTGGTGCTGATCTTGAACCTTAAAGTTTCACTCTTTCCCCTCTTCTGAAACAAGAAGGTATGTGCAGGGTGGCTGAACTTGCCAAATGCTGACGCAGAGTAGATCCAGGCTGGCAACTGTCTGCAATTCCTTGATGGGCCTCTTCTACAAGGAAGATTGATGTGAGACAGCAAAGCCCTCATTAAGTGAGTCACACCATTAATAAAAGGCGCAGATTGCAAAGCGGTGTTTATTTCAGTGTTGATAGAAACCAGGACACGGTGGCCTTGAATCAAAAATAACCTTGGGCCAGACACATTGAACTTGGATCAGATCTGAAATCCCAGGCATTCATCCCTCCCTGAAGGCAAACATATGTCCAGATGATACCTCTGCCTTCCTTGTTGTACAAATGACTTGCTCCTCATCACCGGCATTTACCTTGTACCTGACAGTTTACAAAGCCCGTCCACTTACAAACTCTCTTGTTCTGACACGAGTGAGCCTTAAGCAGTGATTAAGTACTCTTTCTCAGGTGTCAAGCAGTCCTGCGTCAGAATCTCAGCTCTACCATTTTGAAGCTGTGTGAACTTGGTTAGCTCATTTAACCTCTCCAAGGTTCAGACAACACTAAATAAACTCTAAGTACTCTTACTACACCAGGTAACCCTCTCTAATTTCCTCATGTGGACTCAGTGTCCTTAGAATCTCCAACTTACTGGTGAGGAGAGTAATAATGTCTCCACCATACAGCATGAAGATTAAACAAGGTAATAAAATTAATGAAATAATTGCAATGTGTGGCACATAATAAGAGCTCAAGAAATGTAATTTGGGTAGCATAGGCGTTATGCGGACTAATAGATGAGGACACCGGAGCTGAAAAAGTTTACTCATCCAAAGGTCATAGGGTTGGGACTGGATGCCACCACAAGTTGAAACAAGTTCTCCTGACTTCAAAGTCAGTGTTCTTTCAGAGCCACCCATGGCACAGGTATTTGAACAACAGGCATATTTTCTCTTGCCCTATTCACTTTCCAGGAAATGAAATTGTCTCATACTTTCCTCCTGGTTCTCATTGGTTTACTGTTTCGTCCGTATTCACTTTGATTTCTACGTCAGCTGCTGCAACGCTAGTGAAAAAGACAAGGTCATTACCCTCAAGATGTTTGCTACCTAGCAATTTGTTACCATCAAGCCACGAAGCTGTTGTAAGTTGTTCTGATGGCTGATATGCCATGCATAGGATTAATACCTCTTCAGCCTTGGCTAGGGAGAGAGGATGATCATTGGTCTGGCATTTAGTAGGTGGCCCAAGAAATATTTATAAACTGACTGCCAGCCTTTCCTTGAGCAGGGAACATGGAAACTCACACCTGAGTGATAAATAGGAGTTAGCTAAGTGAGAAGCAAACAGGTCAGGCAGGAGGGCTCCAGAGGAGAGGGCATGACACGTGCAGGGAGCTGCGATTGAAGTAGGTGCAGCGGCCAGGAAGAGGAGGGTGAGCTGCGCTGGGGAGAGGCTAGGGAGGCCTGTGGTGAAAGGCTGTATATGCCGTGTTAAGGATTTTGGACCTTATTCTAAAAGCATCAACTGCTTCCAAGAAGAACATTGTGACTTGGGTGATTTGATACCATTCTGATGACATCACCATATTTTAACATAGGAGAATCTGATGCAGGAGTAAAAGCATAACCTTTAATATGTGAAAGCACTCTTTCATTACCAAGCAATGCACTCTAGATTATACATGGTATATATGATTCTTAAGTCATGCCCAGGCAGAGAATAAATCTGTTTTACATATGACTTGGTAAGTTAAAATTTTCAGTTAAAAGCTCAATAATTATAAAAATATTAGAAGGAAATGTAGGTGACTATTCCTTCAATCCTGGGATAAATAGACAGAAAAACAGGGAAACACAAAAAATGTGTTTACATAAAGTCAAAACTTCCCTGAGATTCCACAGAAGAACTCTAAAGAGCTAAAACATAAATAGTATGCTAAAAATTTTTGTTACACACATGACAAAGGATTACTACTCTAATGCATGAATGGTTTGTAAAACTCAAAAGAAGCAAGAAGACCAGCTGAGTCGATTAACAGATAGCTGGTAAAAGAAGAAAGACACGGGGTTCAGGAGGCAGTGAATTGCATTTAGTTCAGTGGTGTATTCCGAGTGCACAGGAAAGACCTGGTGCACATATTCACCAGTCATTCGTATTGAATGAAAAGATATAAGAGGATCTTTAGCTTTAGTAGCACTTTTTTTATTTGCTTGTTTTGAGAGAAGTTTTTTGCCCAGGCTGGAGTGCAGTGCCATGAACTTGGCTCACTTCAACCTCCGCTTCCCAGACTCAAGCGATCCTTCCTCCTTAGCCCCGAGTTGAGTAGTACTTTTATTTTTCTATTTGAAGTTTTAAATTTCCACAGCATGTAGACTGCAGAGTAGTACTTGTAAAAGAATATTTTAATGAGTCCAGAATATGTATTTTTTAGTCATTAATTTAGTCAAGATTAAGGATATTGGTAATATCCAATCAGATTTAGAGAGGGTAGAGGAATTTTCAACTATCATGCACATTTTTCAATTATAAATTAGACATCATCAATCCCCTACAAAAGAGGGACTGATTAAATACATTAGAACATATAAGGTATGGAATGAAATAGTATGCAACCCTTCACACTCTTTGTATAGATCTATATCAGTTTAGCTTGAAAAGTTACATATGACATATTTGAAATTGAAAATTAAAATTGACAAATATAGAAGCAATAATTTACTTGTTTCACCATAAGTATGACACTTGAGCATTAGTGTTAATTCAGTTTTTTTTCCCCTCATAGGCATCCTTTTCTCTCTCTCTCAAATTCTCATTCTAATAAAAATTTTCCACATTGTATCTCAATGATTGCCCTTTTGCATTCATTCCTTCTTAAATATTTGATGAGCTCTTATTTCTTGGATGTTTTTTCCCATCACTACTTCACACATTTGCTTTCCTCCTTTCTTGGATCTATTCATCATTTACCAAGATTTATCATTATCTTTTTCTTTCTTTGTGCTAAACATCAGGTCAAGTTTTAGACTCTATCTAGTAACTGATGAATTTATTCTTCTTTGTCTGTATCCATGATACCATTTAATCCACATTTCTGAGATTTTAATTTTAGTGACAGCATTCATAAACTGTCTCATTGGTTCTCTCTTCCTTTTTAAAAAGGTCTGTGATATCCACTCTATGTCTGTGAGGATTGCAATTGAAAATTTAAACTATTGTTCTCATTGCTGTATTCCCGGGAGTATTGTGTCAGTCAGCTATTGTTGCAATAATGCTGCATAACAAACAATCCTGAAAAGTAGTGACTGACAATGATAAGCATTTATTTTTCTTGCTCACAGATCTGCAGACTAAGGTGGCTCTACTCTAGCCAGCATTTAGCTGGGCTAGCCTTCTGCATTTGGGTTGGATTTAGGTTTGCCCCACTTCACACTCTCCTTGGACCAGCAACTACCTGGGTGTGTGTTCTCCTCCTGGTGAATGATAGGAACACAAGAGACCAAGTCAACATGTGCAAGCATGTTTGGAGCCTTGGGTCACTGCCACGACCCCTAAAGGTGATTTATGTTCATATGTTCAGTCTTGAATTTGATTTTCCTAAGGTAGTGTTTCTGTTACTGCTGTATCTGTTAAGCACTGCCTGTTTGTAGGGGAGGGTGGAATTTGGTGCTAGATTGGGTCTATGCCAGCCAGTCTCTAATGATTGCATGGCAGGTGCTGTCCTTGCCCTCCTGTGCCTCTGTGCCACAGGCTGTTCTGGTGCATGATCTCTTTTTAATGCACCTTATCCTGAATCTCAGCCTAAGGACTTTCTTTGGCCATGGTAACTTCCTCAGTCTGTGCTTGGAGCAGCACCAGAAGACACGAGTGGGTGCCCAGCAAGTTAACATCGTCAGCAGCAGCCCTCAATCAATCATGGGCTGGAAATGGCATATGAATACATTAATTTACTTCTATTTCAGGTGGGACAACTCAGAGATCTGTATTATATAGTCTCACAGACATCCCCAGCAGGATTAAGCCCGTTGCTTATGATGGTAACCTGCTCCTTAACACACTTTCTGTTGAATACCTTCCTTCCTCTTCTTACTTCCCCACTCTCCTACAGGTGATCTTGGGATTACTTCCAAAATAAATAACTTACATGCCAATTCTTCTCTCAGTGTTTGCATTTGGAGAAATCCAGCTTAAGAAAAAAATGCTTATTTTGACAATAAAAAGTAATTTAAGGATTACAGTTCCTTCTTTATACTTTTCAGAATTCTCTGAATGCTCTACAATGGGTGGGTGATCCAGAAAAAAACAAACTATCACTACCAACAGGACAATCTCCTGTCATATCACATTGCCATGAATGTCTCCTGTTTTTTCTTAGAAGTAGAAAAAAATGCAAAAATCAGATAAATTAATATACTGTTTTCCCAAAAAAAGCCAAGCAACTTATTTTGGTATTTATGACCCAAATTATAATTTGGAAGATAAGTTGAACTAAATAGAAAAACATGAGCAAGAATTTCAAATGTGGTAGAGTTTTTACAATTTCATCTCAAAAGGAGAACCTGGAGAAAAAAAAAACCCTCTCTTGTTTATTTAAAGTTCACCAATTTAATGGGGAACATCATATTCATCTAAAAAGAGCCATTGGGTATGAAGCTGTAACATCAGTGGAGATGTCAAAGACACCATGTCTATCTGCCTCCCTCCTCTCCCTTCAGGGACTGTTAATCCATCCAGGACCGTGGAGGAGCTGTTAATCCATCAATACAACAAATTCAACCTTTTTCTTTGACAACCACTGGGCCAGGTTGGAAAAAGACTACAGTAAAAGACATACAAATCTCTGATCTCAAGGCACTGGTGCTCCACCAGTGATATGGTTTGGCTGTGTATCCACTCAAATCTTGTCTTGAATTGTAGTTCCTACAATCCTCATGTGTTGTGGGAGGGACTAGGTAGAGATAATTGAATCATGGGGGCAGTTTCCCCCATCTTGTTCTTGTGATAGTGAGTTAGTTCTCCTGAGATCTGATGATTTTATAAGGGGCTTCCCCTTCGCCAGGCACTCATTCTTCTCCTTCCTGCTGCTATGTGAAGAAGAATGTGTTTGACTTCCTCTCCCTCCATGATTGTAAGTTTCCTGAGGCTTCCCCAGCCCTGCAGAACTGTGAGTCAATTAAAGCTCTTTCCTTTATAAATTACCCAGTCTTGTGTGTGTATTTATTAGCAGCATGAGAATGGACTAATATGGCAAACTGGTACCAGAAGTGGGGTGCTGCTATAAGGATACCCAAAAATATGGGAGTGACTTTAAACTTGGTAACAGACAGAGGTTGAAACAGTTTGGAGGGCTCAGAAGAAGACAGGAAAATGTGGTAAAGTTTGGAACTTCCTAGAGACTTGGAGGACTCAGAAGGCAGGAAAATGTGGGAAAGGTTGGAACTTCCTAGAGACTTGTTGACTGACTTTGACCAAAGTGCTGATGGTGAAATGGACAATGAAGTCCAGGTTCAGGTGGTCTCAGATGGAGATGAGGAACTTGTTGGGAACTGAAGTAAAGCTTACTCTTGCTATACAAAGAGACTGGTGGCATTTTGGCCCTGCCCTAGACATCTGTGGAACTTTAAATGTGAGAGAGATGATTTAGGGTATCTGGTGGAAGAAATTTCTCAGCAGCAAAGCATTCAAGAGGAAACAGAGCATAAAAGTTTGGAAAATTTGCAGACTGACAATGTGTTAGAACAGAAAACCCCATTTTCTGGGCAGGAATACAAGTTGGCTGGATAACTTTGCATAAGTAATAAGGAGTCAAATGTTAACACGAAGACAGTGGGGAATATGTCCCTAGAGCATGTTAGAGACCTTCATGTCAGCCCTTCCCCTCACAGGCCCTGAGGCATAGGAGGAAAAAACGGTTTCCTGGGCCAGGCCCAGGGTTCTCCTGCTGTGTTAAGCCTAGGAACTTGGTGCCCTGTGTCCCAGCTTCTCCAGCCATGGCTAAAAGGGGCCAAGGTACAGTTCAGGCCATGGCTTCAGAGGGTGCAATCCCTAAGACTTCCACAAAATATTGAACCTGCAGGTGCACAGAAGTCAATAATTGAGGTTATGGAACCTTCGTTTAGATTTAAGAGGATGTATGGAAACACCTGGATGTCCAGGCAGAAGTTGGCTGCAGGGTCAGAGCCCTCAAGGAGAACCTCCACTAGGGCAGTGAAGAAGGGAAGTGTGGGAGAACCCCAGTGCAGAGTCCCCACTGGGGCACTGACTAGTGGAGCTGTGAGAAGAGGGCCACAGTCCTCTAGACCCCAGAATGGTAGATCCACCTGCAGCTTTCACCCATGTGCCTGGAAAAGGTACGGGCACTCAACACCAGCTCATGAAAGCAGCCTGGAGGAGGGCTGTACCCTGCAAAGCCACAGGGATGGAGCTGTCCAAGACCATAGGAACCCATCTGTTGCATCAGCATGACCTAGATGTGAGACATGAAGTCAAAGGAGATCATTTTTGAACTTTAAGATTTAATGACTGCCCTATTGGATTTCAGACTTGCATGGGGTCTGTAGCTCCTTTGTTTTGTCAGTTTCTCCCATTTGGAATGGGTATATTTACCCAATACCTGTACCTCTATTGTATCTAGGAAGAAACTAACTTGTTTTTGATTTTACAGTCTCATAGACAGAAGGGACTTGCCTTGTCTCAGATAAGACCTTAGACTTGGACTTTTGAGTTAATGCTGGAATGAGTTAAGACTTCTGTTAGAAGGGTATGTCGTGTTTTGAATTTTGATGACATAAGCTTTGGGAGGAGCCAGGAGTGGAATGATATGGTTTGGCTGTGTCCCTACCCAAATCTCATCTTGAATTGTCGTTCCCATAATCCCCACATGTCATGGGAGGGACCAGATGGAGATAATTGAATCATTAGGGTGATTTCCCCCATCCTGTTCTTGTGATAGTGAGTTAGTTCTCACGAGATATGATGGTTTTGTAAGGGGCCTCCCCCTTCACTGGACACTTATTCTTCTCCTTCCTGCCACCATGTGAAGAAGGACATGTTTGCTTCCCCTTGCATCATAACAGTAATTTTCCTGAGGCCTCCCCAGCTCTGCAGAACTGTGAGAAAATTAAACCTCTTGCTTTTACAAATTACCCAGTCTCAGGTATGTCTTTATTAGCAGTGTGAGAATGGACTAATAGAGAGACAGAAAACAAATAAATACATGGTCAAGGGTATTTCAGATTCTGATACATTCTTTGAGGGAAATAAGTAGAGAAGTGTGATACAGATAGTTACTTTGGAGTGAACTGGGATTTCTCTATAACAGTGGAGAGGGAAATTCTGTAGGGAAAGTTTTGTTTGAGCTAAGGCTTGGAAGATGAGAAGATGACAACTTAGAAGAATCAAGGAAGTCTCCCAGGCCAAGGAAGGAGTAAGGATATATACCTGGCCCTGGCTGAAGTTTGCTGTTTGGGAGGAATACGAAGCAGGCAGGGAGCCTGGAGAACAGTGAGCAACATCATTTTGTGAAATGAAAACAAACAAACCTCGAACTTCACATTCATATACCCCCAAGTTTACACTGAGACGCACATACTAAACTATTATACAAACCATGCAAAGGAATTTTACAAAAGGGATTTCTCATATACTGTTTGTTAGAGTATAAATTGGCACAAGCTTTGTGTGTAAGACTATTTGACAATACCTATTTAAATTTAAAATATCCTTTTACCTTTTGCTTCAAATACTTTCACATGATTTGAAATTTAATTTAATTTTATTTTATTTACATTTAAAATTTTAAAAAATAGATTTTTGGGTGCAAGTGTAGTTTTCTTACATGGTTATATTGCGCACTGGAGAAGTCTGGGATTTCAGTGTAACTATCATCCAAATAGTGTACATTGTACCCATTAGATAATTTCTCATCTCTCACCCCACCTTCCGCTATCCACTATCCCACCTTTCTGAGTCTCCAGTGTCTATTATACTGCTCTATGTGTCCATGTGTGCACATCATTTAGCTCCTACTTATAAGTGAGAACATGCCATATTTGCTTTTCTGTTTCTGAGTTATTTCACTTAAGATAATGGTTTAAAGTTTTATAATTATGTATTCCTTCTGCACTAACAAACTAATGAAAAATTTAAACCTACTGTCTTCACATATATTATATCGTGACACATATACCCACACATGCATAGATAAAGTGGTGGGGGAAGAGTCACAGCAGCACATGGTCTAAAACCCAGTGAACAAACAGGTACTTCAAGGGAGACTTAAGCAACAAACCCAAGTCCTTACAGCAGCCATGAAAATGTTGGATTAAATGCGAGACCTGAATCTAGAAGAAACAAGCTTAAGACCAATTTTTTCTTTTAATTAAAAATGTGTTGCTTGAACTATGTCCAACCCTGGTTTTTCTGGCATTCATAAGTCCTACTTTTGGTTCCAAACCTTTTCACCATTTATCACACTTTACACCCACCCTGCTAGGAAGAAACACAAGGTGGGTCTGTGTAAGTTAAATGTGTGAGTGTGTGCCTGTGCTATTGTTGAATCATTTCCTCCAGGTGATCCAGGAAGAAGCATATCACAGATGCCAGTTTATTACAATCAATTTTTCAATAACTCCTAACTGGGCCAGCTTCAATTCAATAACAAAGGATGAAAGTGTCTAAGTCCATTAAACTACCAGATTCCTGAATTTACTTAAATCACATATTAATTTCCTTTCCTGATCTCACTGCTAAGCTGTGAAAGCTCTATCCGTGTGTCACAGAGTCAACTATCTGGGGGTCAATTATGTTGAATTGCTTTGCTATTAATTGGATCACAGCCCAGCAGATTACATGCAGTCTTCAGTTTGAAATGCTCCATGGTCTAATCACCACCTTGTTCTCTCTCTGACAACACAAAGGAATATGTTGTCTAATTGTCCTCCTGAATGTCAACCTTAAAATACAGGCAAATACACTAACATCCCAGTTAGAATAATGTTTAGTATAACTATGAGCTGATAACTTATCCAGGTCCCAAGAGCAACTATTTTACTCAATTCATAAAGGCATAGTCTTTTTTCTTCTTCTTAACACCATAAATGTAATGCTTTATTACTTTTTGAGTTTTCCTCCTAATTCCCATTCTTTATAACCCTTACTCTTCCAGAATGGAATTTTCTGCCACCTACCCCCAACCACTTTCTTTACAAAGCTAAGTCCTGTTCATCTTTAGCACCTTCACAAGTGCCCACACTCTCCTGCTCTAGTTTCCTGCTTTTAATGTTCTCCAAAGCCCACTTTCCTCCTAGCCTCCTGGAATGAATCCAGGAGTCCTTTCAGAAGCACAGTTCATGGTATTCATTTTCATTGAGAAAGGAGTGTGGCAGTGTGATGTCTTGAAGGAACAATGAAAGGTTCTTCTTAGCTGTGACATTTTTGCAGCTCTTAGAAACACCTGGATGTATTCTGTGATATTCTTGATGCTAAGAATTTCTCCATCCAAATATGGACCTAACCCACAGCTGGAAATAACATGCTCTCCAAATCCCCCTGCCAAAGACTTAAATATCTTCCCAGCATTTTAAATCATTTAAAGGCACTTAACCACTCAAAATGGTATGAGTTCTCCTTCCACTCACATGGAAAGCATTGCACAATTGACAAAGTGCATTAAAGGGGCTTCAGAACCAAAGTTAGAAAAAAAAAGTCATGAAAAGCAAATACTCCAGAGATTTATGAATAAAAATCTTTACCTAAACCATAGTAAAAGGCTCATCAGGAATGGGTGGACAGTCCTCCCCCACTCTCACACCGAAATTGGTAAGAATTCACTTGTTCTGGTTGGATGTACAAAGACAAAAACAGGCTTCTACAAAACATATACACATCACGGGGGAAAAAACTGTTTTTCTTTTTATTTTTCCTTAAACAGGGGAAGAAAATCAACTCATAGAAATATTTCAATAGAGCATACACTGGGGAATGGGTGAACTTTCTCCAGGCCAAAAAACCTTCATCTCTTACTTGGACTACTATAATAGCGCCCAACAGGCTTCCACTCTGACCACCAAAATTCATTCTCCAAAAAGCCTTCAAAACATATCAGTTCCCTGTCAAAATTTTCCAGTGACTTTCAACTCATCTTAGAGTCAAACCCAACACCTTTATCAAGGCCCACAAGATCCCACATGACTTGATTCCATGTTTGTTTCTGCAACCTCACCTTGAAATATTCCTATTCTCTATGAAACCACTACCTTGATATTCTATTCTTAGAACACACTGAGCTTGTTCCAGCTCAGGCCTTTTGCACTTGCTATTCCTCTATCTGGAGCACACTTTTCTGAGTTTTTTAAAAGAGGTTCTCATAGTTTATTAATAAATCCAACCCCCATTAACCTGTCTAATGTAGACTGCTCTTTACCCTTAGCCAGTTTCTACTATTTCATGAGTTTTGTTCCTTCACAACACCTCAAATATATAACTAGGTTATCCTATTTACTACACTTTTTTTACTATTTAGTCTCTTATTAGAATAGAGATGCCCCAGTAGTAGGGACTTCTATTTGTTCAACATCATATCCTTGGTACCATTGACCCTTGAGCAACATGGATTTGAACTACTTGAGCCTGCTTATTGCATATTTCCTTCCTCCTTTGCCACCAGTGGGACGGCAAGACCAAGCCTGCTTTTTCTCCTCCTCCTCCACCTATTCAAAGTGAAGACAACTAAGATAAAGACCTTTATGATGATCCATGCCTCCTTAATGAATAGTAAGTATATTTTCTCTTTCTTTTAATTTTCTTAATAATGTTTTCTTTTCTCCAGCTTACTTTATTTTAACAATACAGCATATAATACACATAACACACAAAACATGTGTTGATTGGTAAGGCTTTTAGTCAACAGTAGGCTATTAGTAGTTAAATTTTGGAGGAGTCAAAAGTTACATGTGGGTTTTTGATAGTGCGAGGATCAGTACCCCTAATGCCCATGTTGTTCAAGGGTCAACTGTAATTAGAACATGGTCTGGTACATATAGCCTTCAATAAATAATTTTTTAATGAATGAATGAGTTAATGATGAATTTAAAGATCCTGTTCTAAGATATAGAGGTTACTAGTCAACACAATTCATTAGTGAACCAAGCACAATAAATTCATAATTGTGCCTCATGAATGAGCATTTCTGTGATGACTCACAAAGTAATGCCATGTATTAGGAGAGTCAAGAAGCTTTGATAGATACTCCTTCTTTTCTGGGTTCTACGTCTTTGAACTACTCTGAAACAGTGCTTTCCAAACGTTCCTGATGAAAAGAGTCACCTAGGGTGCTGGTAAACATGCAGCCTCCAAAACCTGGCTCTTGGAGATACTGAAATATGAATCCAGGAGGAATCCTGAGAATTTGAAACTATAACATGCATTTCCTGGAGATTTTTATCAATGAAGCTTGAGAAGCACTGCTTTAGAGCAGAGGTTGGCAAACTGCTACACATTAAAATCCCAGGGCCCAAGTTGTACCCTCATATTAATTAAATCAGAATATCTGGGTGTCCAACTCAGGCAATCGTCTTTTCTAAAACTCTTCATTATTCCGACGTCTGTCCAAGTTGTGATAACTACTTCTCTAAAACAGTGTTTCTGAAACTTGAATTTGCAAATGAATCACCTGGGAATCTTGCTTGAGTGTAGATTCTTATTTAGTGGGTCTTGGTGGGAGCCCAAGACTCTTGTTTCTTTGGCACGCTTCCAGCAATATTGATGCTGGGGGTGCCTCTCATTAAGTAACAAAGTCTACTGTGTACATAAATTATCCAATACCTGATGTCATTGGCCATGCATATGGTATAGGAACTGTTAGCATCCTATGCTGGAATCTGTGGAGGTGTGACTCAAAACATGATATCCCAAACTATGGCACCTTGACCCACTGAGTACTTTGAAGAGGACTGGAAGGTCTCAGAAGCAAGGTCTCTGATATTCTTCTGCCTTCCCCTCTCCTGTCCCTTATTCTCCCCTGGAGCAAGTCATAGAATCCAGAATTCCTCTTCCCAAGGCACATTATATAAACTAGAACTCTTCACCAAGTGCGGTGGCTCACGCCGGTAATCCCAGCACTTTGGGAGGCCGAGATGGGTGGATCACAAGGTCAGGAGTTTGAGACCAGACTGACCAACATGGTGAAACCCTGTCTCTACTAAAAATACAAAAAAATTAGCAGGGCGTGGTGGCACGCACCTATAATCCCAGCTACTCAGGAG
>NW_012113697.1:2041303-2048997 GCF_000951035.1 Colobus angolensis palliatus
GCCTGGGTGACAGAGTATGACCGTCTCAAAAAAAAAAAAAGAAAGAAAGAAATATCCTCACACGAAACAGTCATATTTCTGTGCTGTCATTTCACAATGGTCTTCCGTCCTGAAAACACACAAAGGAATTCAAAACCCTGCAAACCTTTGAAACCCATAGTGTGAGTTGGATGACATTCTTTTAAGTGTATTCATGGATGGAGCCTAATTGCTTACAACCTTGGATAAATAGTCACATCTTTGTTGTAAATGTGAATCTTGATTCTGGAAACACATACGTATTGGTAATATCAATGGTCAGTTTCTGAGTCTTTTCATTATCTGTCATGCCAAGGCCTTATTATAAGCAGATGCTGTGAGTGTGGAAAAAGAAGTTTCCCTTGACTGGCTTTGGTCAAAGGCCATGTCCTTATATTCAATTAGTTAGGCCTTTGGCAGTTCCATCACTGAGTAATAATAGATCTGATTATCTTCTTAATCACTGACATAATCAAATCCTTTATTGATAAAACCACTGCTTTGTGCTTGACCGTAATGAAAGTTGAGGAAAAAAATTGATTTTCTTGCTGAAGACTAATCGGTGTCCTTAAATTGTGAAGTCTTTTAGGAAGGGAGAGGTGTCATGATTCCAATTGTTCATGAGCATCAGTGATTTGAACCGTCCTGTCATTGAGGCTTGAATTACAGTATAAAGTCATTCAACGTGGGAAGCATTCTTGTGGCTTGAGTATTCTTGCAACAAGATGATTATTTTTGTAAAGAAATATCAATACAAAGAACTAAGTAAATTGAAATAAAATATCACAAGTTCTACTTATGGAAAGAGAATGTGCCATATTCTAGAACGGTAGCATGTTTAAGAGGAGGTATTATCACATTGTGGAAATAAAACCAGTCTTCCCACTTGCTAACTGTGTGGAATTAATCAAGCTCCTCAGAAATTTAGGATTCAATTCCCCTATGTCTAAAGTTGAACCTCAAAGTCCTTTTCATTTTCAAAATTCTATGAATCTGTGAGTGTTTCAGTTGGTATGCTCCTATAATGGTTCAATTTAGAAATGGGAGGTTTGTAGCTTTTAGTTAGCAGCCCTTGTTTTCTGATAGTCTCTGATGGCCAGCAAACTAATTAAAGATTAACATGACTCTATTTGAAACCTCTCAGACTGAGAGTTGTAGATTTGCTCTGGAATAAAGTGAGGATATTTGTACTCTAAACTAGGTTCTGTAGGTACTTTTCACTGGGCACAAATTCACTTAACAAAATAGGAGGACATACAGCCACATATATGTTTATTCAGTCCCTTGCAACCAATTCCCCTTTCAGCACCTCCGTAACACTGTTGTGAAAACAGCAAGGTAATTGCCAAGTTCAATCGGCTTCCATGATGTAATAAATGGAAAGACCTGTGAATTGCTCCATTGCTACACATTAAGGCCGGGAATGATGTCATTCTTTAAAAATAAATAAGCATAACCTAATGTCTTTTTATTAATAGTCGACTAATTGCTGCATCAGAAGAAGGAAAGCTTTGTAGAAGGGAGTGAGAAACTGCCCCTGACATCATACCAACAGCACAAGAGGGACTTTATTCTCTGTGTGTACACACATATACACATGGGTAAAATGACTTCTTAAATAATGAATCCCTAGATAATGCTGCAAGAGACATGAAAGGGGTGTCAGCAATCTGATTGGCTCACAGCTGGAACAAATTAGAGAACCGAAAAATGACAGAATGATACAATGTGCAACATGGTAATAGCCTTGGCTTTGCAGGGAAAGGAGGAAAGGAGCTCTGTTTTGAGCGACCCCTCCTGCCGTCCCTGGGCATCCCCTGTTTTAGACCCCACACCTGCACAGATCTTACCTGTGTTCTTATTTATTTGTTCAAGTACATTGCAGCCACTGCAAAGACCTAGTAAGGTGCAACTTAGTTGAGTGAAAATAGAATCAATGAAATGGCTTTAGGTGAGGCCATTTGTTAAAAATAAAATATGCATTAAATATATTAAAAATAAAAATCAAACAAGACCGAACCATTCATTAATAAGGAAAGTTTAGAAGTTAAGACACTGTAGGCCGGGCGCGGTGGCTCAAGCCTGTAATCCCAGCACTTTGGGAGGCCGAGACGGGTGGATCACGAGGTCAGGAGATCGACACCATCCTGGTTAACACGGTGAAACCCCGTCTCTACTAAAAATACAAAAACTAGCCGGGCGAGGTGGCGGGCGCCTGTGGTCCCAGCTACTTGGGAGGCTGAGGCAGGAGAATGGCGTAAACCCGGAAGGCGGAGCTTGCAGTGAGCTGAGATCCGGCCACTGCACTCCAGTCCGGGCGACAGAGCGAGACTCCGCCTCAAAAAAAAAAAAAGAAGAAGTTAAGACACTAGAAGAATCAGATTATCCAAGTATTAGGAATTCTTAAGTATTTATGGTTTTAGAGACTGAAGTTTTTCTTATCAACGGGTTTGAATGCAGCATGATTTTCCCCCAGGAGATCAAATTTGTCCCTTTCTCATCTACTCGGGTTGTGTTTTTGCAATGATTTTTGTAGCAATAGATAAAAGAAAGGTCCTTTCACAACTTCTGGAGCATATTATCATATTTCCTATGGACAGACATCATAAAATACTTGCTCAAATTGAAATGTGTGATTCACTGTTAGTGGGAACACAGTCCCACATTCATTACCATCTATAATGTGGATGGCAATATGCCTCTTATTTTCAGCATAGAATTTCTTATGCTATCTAGTCAACATACGTGCACGAGGCATTTCCACCTGAGTTGTTATTATAAGGGAAAGAGGTTCAGAAGCTATTATCAAGGGAAAGTAGTCCTGGTATCTGGTATCTGGCTTGTGATCAGTGTTCTAACAACTCTGGATAAGCCATTCAAACATTACTTCTTTGATGCTGAGTCACAACTGGAATTATGAGTGAGTCAGAAGAAATAATTTATCAAGAATATGAAAGCATTCTCTTGGCTTCTCTTGACTGGAGATTGTAAATGCAAATGATTGCCTACCTCTCCCACCACATTGCAGAGCTGAAATGACCTCATTGAAGTTGTAGCCACCAACAGTGCTTGAATACATACAGCGACCACTCTAGCACGGTAGCTCCTCTGCGTTGTTCAAGCAGAGCATTATTCATCATTAGACACGTAAGAGAAGCCTCAGTGATGACAGAGGAAGGAGGATAACAGTGAAAAGGAGAAGAGGGAGAAAACCTAGTGTGTGGATGCCAATATAACCACCTTGCAAGGAATCACAGCCATGTGTTGGGAAGAGCACTGGACTTGAGAATAATAACAATAATGATTAACAGCAACAATGATAACAATTGGGAGTCAGGAATATGAGTTCTGTTGTCCTCACCTAAGACTCTGGTTCTCAAAGGGTAGCCCTTTGTTAAAAATGCAAATGCTCAGGTTCCGTGGCGATCTGAATCAGAGACTCTGGGGCAGCGTCCCAGCAATCTGTGTTTTAATAAGCCCTCCAGGTAATTCTGATGCGCTGTAAGGTTTGAGAACCACTGGCTTAAGAAATTTGCTGAAGCTAGGCCAGTTGCAACTTTTACTTTTTGAAAGCAATTCCCCCCCACACACACGATGCTCACTCTGCTCTCCACTGTGCCCTCACTACATTCTCTTTCATCACAGATATTGACTAGGAAAGACATCTGAGAGTAAGAAAGAGTTTGTGCTGTTCAATAGCTGTGGGACTTCAGGCAAGTGCAGCCCCTTTTGGGGCCTCAGTTTCCATATCTGCAAAATGAGGGGTTGGCCTAGAAGATCACTAAGGTTCCTATAAATTTAATATTGTACCGTTCTAAGAGTTGTAAGTGCTGTTACTCTAAACCTTAAGTTTCCACCATCACTCTCATTATGTATGTTACCAAGGCATCCAGAGGATAAGAGAGGCTGATAATACTCCTCAAGACAGCAACACAGTAAACAATCGAAGTCTTGTAGATAATGAGACCCTTAGCGAAAAATGCCTGACTATCTAAGACAGGAACAGTGATATATAACAAATACATTTAAACTTATCGGTCTGCATTCTTGGGACATAGAGTAAAGATCGCGTGTTAATATTAGAAAAAGCAACACATTCCCTGGAAAGGGTATTCTGAATGATTCAATGGTAAATCCAGGTGAATAGGCATTCATACAGATAAACAATGAGGTTTCATAATGGATTTATTAATAATAACATACAATAATACATGTGAGACAGAAACCACTGGTAAACATTTTGAAAACCAGATGGTGCATGCATTAGATAGGAAAGACAGTGTAGGCTCGTTTTATTATTTTATTTTATTAAGACAATTTTAGCTTTTTTAAATGGAAAATTTTAAATCGACAAAAAGTAGATACAATAGAATAATGAACCCCTGAACTTGTGGGAACCGAAGTTTTAGGCGAAGACTGTAATTGGAAAATATGAAAACAGTGAAGATCAGAGAAGTGGGAGGTGACAGGTTAGACCCAGGAAAGCAGAAGAATATCTGTGAATGACAGTGAAATGCTGTCTTCAGAGAGCACATGAAGAAGACGTCTCAGGCTGGGCTCTGCATGGCTCATAGTGAGATGGGCCAACCACTGATAATAGCAGTGACATAGGAGAGGATATGACAGTCTTTTAAACACTTTACACTGATTCTCCCAACACAACTGTTTGTGATAGATACTGGTCGTATCCCTATTTTGAGGCAGGTTAACAGAGTCCCAGAAGGCTAGCAAGTGGCAGAGAAGGGATTTGAACCCTGGCAGGTGGCTTCTAGAGCCTGCATGCTTATCCACTAAGCTGCTTCTTCACCTTAGAGATATATCAGACCAAACCCCTTGTTATGCAGACCAAGGGGAAGAAGAGAGAGAAAGCTACTTGCTACTGGCAGATGATTCTCTCAACGTGTATTGGGCAACCCCCAAATACAAAATACTGATGCCGCCGGGCACAGTGGCTCATGCCTGTAATCCCAGCACTTTGGGAGGCTGAGGCGGGCAGGTCACCTGAGGTCAGGAGTTCGAGACCAGCCTGGCCAACATGGTGACACCCCGTCTCTACCAAAATACAAATATAATTAGCTGGCCATGGTGGTATATGCCACCTAGCTACTTGTAATAAAATAAAATAAAAAACTAGTAGTAATCCTAGCTGCTTGGGATGCTGAGGCAGGAGAATTGCTTGATCCTGGGAGGCAGAGGTTGCAGTGAACCGAGATTGCACTACTGCACTCCAGCCTAGGTGACCGAGCTAGACTCCATCTCCAAAAAATAAAAAATAAAAAATAAAAAAATAAAAAAGTGCCAGTGTCTCACCCAAAGCAAATTGAGTTAAAATCTCAGAGGGGTAGGGCCGCAGCCTTCTTTGAAGCTTCTCAGGTGATTCTAATACGTAGCCGAGGTA
Source organism: Colobus angolensis palliatus (assembly GCF_000951035.1). Lineage (NCBI taxonomy): Eukaryota > Metazoa > Chordata > Mammalia > Primates > Cercopithecidae > Colobus > Colobus angolensis. The sequence goes on from NW_012113697.1 coordinate 2,046,720, forward strand.
GAGAAACTACTAAGCGTGGAAACAGCTTTAGGTGTCGTCTGTTCTGAAATTCCAACTCTGTCACTCTACATTTCCTCACTTCTTATATAGGGAAATATTTTTTTATTAAGGTGATTATAATACAGTTTTTCAAAGGCCTTTGGCACAACTGCAAGTACTCAACAAATTAGAGTTGTTTTTTCTCCTATTAGTTGCAGACATATTCAAAGTTAAAAGAATGGATTTTATTTTGCTTTGTTTTCCCATAATCTTAGTATATGATATCCAGCTTCAGCAACACATTGCAGTAATAACTCACATATTAAAGGAGCCGCCTGTCGTCATCAAGGCTTGGGATCAATGAAAGTCAACCATGCTAACAAGCAGAGTATCACTGCTCCCAGATGTCTGACACTTGTGCTCAGTAAAACGCAAATACCTCCATGCTGATTATCCAGAGATGTTTTAAGTGCTCTTTTTCCCCCCTACAGTTTATCTGTGTGAATTGCCTGTCTTGAAGAGGCTAGTTAACGATGGCAAGGCTCAAGATAACTTGTTCTCTGCCTTCAGCTATTTGAAGGGCTTTTGATGATCGTGAAACTGACACGTTATTTATTCTCTCTGCCTACAGAAGAGAGAAGACTCGGCAATGAGACGTGGGCCCCTGTTGAAAGGAATAATTTCAATTGCACGTGAAGAAGACTTCTTGGTCACTGAGCAAAAATATGCTGGAATAGACTACAGAATGTTTAGAGGCGGCACTCTCCTACCATAAAATACAACTGGGTTCTGGTTGGATTGACCTTCACCTGCCTAATCTATTTTCCTTGGTCTTTTCACACTCTGTGATTTAATATTTCTTTCAATTCCCTGATTCAAACCAACCATATGTCCAGAGTGACTTTGTGAACCCAATCTGGGCTGAACTGAGGCTGAAACTGCAAGTCCCTCCGGGCCTTTAAGGCTTACAGATCTCAGGAGAGAACATTTTTCTTGCCAAGTCACTGCTCTCAAAACAAACCCTGGAATGGAAGCTTGTGGCCATCAGTCCACCTTTCTTCCCCTTTTCCCCTGTTGAGTTTATGTGTGTTTTATTTCCCTCCCGAGAGGGACTATACTTTGTTGGTGTTAAAGTGATCACTCTGGAGAGTTTATATATTCTCTCATTTTCAAAAAAAAAATCTATCTTTGATTCCTAAATGCCTACATTCACAGCACTTTAGAGCTGAAAGTGGCTGAGGTTGGGGCATTCACTAGAACATCTTGAGAGAGTGCTGAAGCTTCAGAAAGGCGAAGTGACTTACCCAAGACCAAGTGGCTATTCTGTTTTGAGAGTAGTACCTTTTCCCAGTACTCTCTTGCTGCCTCTAAGAGTTCTTGTTTTATTATTATTATTTATTTATTTAGAGACAGGGTTTCACTGTCACCCAGGCTGGAATGCAGTGGCACAATCTCAGCTCACTGCAGCCTCTGCCTCCTGGGCTCAAATGATCCTCCCTTCTCTTCCTCCCAAGTATCTGGAACTATATGCATCTGCCACCGTATCTGTTTATTTTATTTTATTTTTTTTGTAGAGATAGGGTATTGCTATGTTGCCCAAGCTGATCTCGAAACTCCTGGCCCTGAAACGATCTCTTAACTCAGCCTCCCAAAGTGCTGGAATGAGCCACTGTGCCTGGCCTATTATTTTGTTTCATTAAATTTATTAAATTTGTTTTATTAAATATTAAAAAGGTTTTTTTTGTTTTTGTTTTTGGTTTTTAGAGACAAAACCTGGCTCTGTCACCCAAGCTGGAATACCGTGGTGCAATTTCAGCTCTCTGCAACCTCCGCCTCCTGGGCTTAAGCCATCCCTTTTCTTAGCCTCCCAGGTAGCTGGGGCTACAGGAATGTACCACCATGCCCTGCTAATTTATATATATGTATTTTTTTTTTTGGTAGAGATGAGGTTTCATCATGTTGCCCAGGCTGGTTTCAAACTCTCAGACTCAAGTGATCCACCCACCTAGGCCTCACAAAATGAATACTTTTTATATATTGAAAAATTAGACTGGGCACAGTGGCTCACACATGGAATCCTAGCACTTTGAGAGGCAGAGGCTGGTGCATCAGTTGAGGCTAGGAGTTCAAGATCAGCCTGGCCAACATGGTGAAACCCATATCTACTAAAAATACAAAAATTAATCGGTCACAGTGGCACACTCCTGTCATCCCAGCTACTTAGGAGGCTGAGGCAGGAGAATCACTTGAACCTGGGAGGCAGAGGTTGCAATGAGCTGAGATTGTGCCACTGCACTCC
>NW_012113697.1:2049327-2067016 GCF_000951035.1 Colobus angolensis palliatus
AAGAAAGAAAGAGGGAGGGAAGGAAGGAAGGTAGGTTAAACATATATAAAAGTAGATAGCATGGTATATCAACCCCCATAATCCTGAAATTCAACAGCCATCAATGATGATTGGTCATTCTCATTGCTGATGGGATTCAGAACATGCTCCCCCAATATACTGTACCTTGGCATAATGTGAGAAAACAACTGAAGCAGGAACATCCTTCTGACCTTCCCTTGCTCTTCTCCCCTGAAGCAGCTTATAGAACCTAGGAAAGATTTTGTGACCTTCTCTGGAAGCAGGTCACAAGACCCTAATGTGAGAAGTGCCCTCCGTATACCTGGAGGAAACAAACATCCTTCTCTCTGAACACACAGAGACACGGAAAAAATCTGAACAAACAGGCCCTACTAAGTCCCCTCAGCTTACTACCTTGGGTCCTACTCTCACAGAGAATCTTATTTCTCCATTCTTCATCAAGCCTAGCTCAGGTTTAATTATCTGGTCTTCTTCACTCCTTTGTGAAGGCCCCCATGTCACATAAAATGTACATTAAATACATTTGTATGCTTTCTCTTGTTTATCTGTCTTTTGTTCAAGTGGCTTTAGCCACAAACCTAAGAATAGCAGAAGATATTTTTTCTTCCCCTACATATTGGCTATACCCTAAATTACGTCTCTCCTATATTACTTTTAAGCAAATTCTAGACATTACATTACTTCACGCATAACTACTATAAAAAAAGTTCTTAAAAAAACCCAACCACATAACCACCATAATATTACCACACTTAAGAGTTTCAAAATATTTATTTGATACCATCAAATAGACAGCTTTCAGATTTTCTATTGCCATATAGGTATTGCTTTTTTAAACAATGTTTTGATAGAACTATTATGCTAAGGTAATAAGAAATTATGGGTCTGGAGCTGAAAATCTCACTGAATGACTTCAGAGTAAAAGACTATCAAGAAAGTATGAGGATTTAAGAAGAACGTTATAGATATTAAGTGTTTTATAAAAGCAGAGAGAAGTATCAACATCCACTGAGTCCTATGCTCAGAAGGCCAAAGGAAGTATAATTTTAACTGGGCCTGACATTTAGGCATTAGAGAAGTAGAATTTAAAAGGGCAAATTCAGGCTAGGAAGACATGTGCCTAAAATCTCAGAAGCAGGAATATGTAAGGACTATTTGTGAGATGGTGAATAGAACACTTGTTACAGCAGAAGCTTTGCACCTTTACAACAAAATACTGAATGATAATATTAAGTATTTGAGTTGGATGTGATTCTGAAAGTCCTTAAATATCAAGCTCAGGGTTTTCAACTTGTCTTTTTTTTTTTTGAGACGGAGTCTCGCTCAGTCACCCAGGCTGGAGTGCAGTGGCCTGATCTCGGCTCACTGCAAGCTCCACCTCCTGGGTTCACGCCATTCTCCTGGCCTCACCCTCCCTAGTAGCTGGGACTACAGGCGCCCGCCACCTCGCCCAGCTAATTTTTTGCAGTTTTAGTAAAGACGGGGTTTCACCGTGTTAGCCAGGATGGTCTCGATCTCCTGACCTAGTGATCCACCTGCCTCCGCCTCCCAAAATGCTGGGATTATAGGCGTGAGCCACCGCTCCCAGCCTCAGCTTGTCTTTTTATACATGGGGGTTCCAATGGAGGGCTTTTGAGCTATTATAAATGCAATCTGATTACATGAATAGTGGCAAAACAGAAATGCAACATTTTGTCATTATTATACAAAATAAATTGATGTGGAAGAAACACCTATCTATCTACACACACCATCAGAAAATATAATTAGGGAAGGAAGTGTAATTTAAATGATAGCTTCTAACACACTGTAAATATGAAGATTTTTTTCCAGGGACATTCCAACATCATTTGTCAACAGACATCAAATTAAACTGGGAAAAAAAAGAATATGACTAGTTTATGTCTCCAGTCAAGATATTTGAAGTTGTTTATTGAACTGGAATTCAATCTCCATAATTCTGTGGCTTTCTCTTTTTATCCATAATAATTCATCTCTATAATTAAAGCCTAATGAACCAAACAATTTCTCTCTTCATAATCAAGTTCAGCTGTGTGAGTGGCCAACATTAAAATAGAATCTTTCCAGTAAACAGATCCAGTGCTCCTAGCTAAAAAAAAAAAAAAAAAAAAAAAAAAAAAAAAAAGACAAAGAAAAAATACTTTCTTTTTCTCTTGAAATTTCACATTTATTCCCATTAATTAGATTTATTTCCTTAAGGATGCTGGAATGTCGTAAAGAGTACCAATAGAGACTCCTAATAACCTCCAGAACTAAAGAAAAGCTTTATTATTATTAAATTAATTAATTGATGCCACTTGAAATCTAAAATGTGCCGTGTCATCTGTGATCTATTGAGGCCCCTCAACTCATTTGTTTCATGCTTTGTTGTTTAATAATGCTTTGGTTCTTGGCAAAAGGATTGGTAAGAAAGAAGATGGAATTTCCATCTTTGAGTTCTTATTTAAAATTTAAATAACTCTTGCAAATGTAAGGCTTTAAAGTCATTATCAGCTAATATCTTTGGACATAATTAGCTGATATCCAGCTGGGACTGGTATTGGTGCCTGTTGAAATGAAGGCCCAGGCTGAAGAATTGCAGAGTGAAGACAAGTACAACATTATCAGTCAAGTCACTTCAAAGCAAATCTCTTTCCCCCATCAGCGTCAATAAATACCAGAGATTGCCATGTCTGAGTGGCTACCATTTCTTCTGAAAAAACTTGTATTATTGAGATAATTGTAAATAATATTTTACATACACTGCCTTATACATAACAAGGTCCTTTCTTTTTTCTTTCTTTTTTTTTTTTTTTTTTTTTTTTTTTTTTTTTTGATTTTCTTCTTTGAGGCAGAGTCTCACTCTGTTGCCCAGGCTGGAATGCAGTGGCGCAATCTCAGCTCACTGCAACCTCCACCTCCTGGGTTCAAGCAATTCTTCTGCTTCAGCTTCCAGAGTAGCTGGGACTACAGGTGCGTGCCACCACACCCAGCTAATTTTCGTATTTTTAGTAGAGACAGGCTTTCACCATCTTGGCCCGGCTGGTCTCGAACTCTTGACCAACAAGATCCATTCTACTGGAGCCTCAATGGTTGCCCACATTTGGGACCTGTTTTCCCTTCATTATGGCTCTTAGGAAGCTCAAGCCAATGTTTAAAAGAAGATATTTCACAGAAAGAGGTGGGTCTCCAGCTTCACTTGGAAACTAGGAAGATGACACAAAACTAGTCCTGTCTTCCTATTTTCCCAGGAGACTGGGATTAGGAGGCTCTGAAGAGCAGCCACCCTCTTTGGAAGGGGCATGTGCCCCATTTCTCCTGGGCTCCAGTGCCCCCCACCCCTGAGGCTGCATCACTCTCCATTATCATTGTCTTGGAATTAATTTCCTTTTTTCTGGTAGAGAAATATCTTCTTACACTTACGTCTCCATAAAAAGCCAGAGAATGAAAGATGGCCAAGAGGCACACTGGCTTTCCCTACACCCTGTCTGTCTTACTCATTTGGGTTTCCTGCCTGGCGCCCATGGAGAGTGAGTCCTCAAGACCTTCAGATCAATACCCCTCCTCCAACAGATTTCTTTACATTTTATCCTTTTCATTTTACTATTTTCTCTTGTTCCACCCCCCCCCTTTTTTTTTGAGGCAGAGTCTCGCTGTCTCCAAGCTGGAGTGCAGTGGTGCAATCTCGGCTCACTGCACCCTCCGCCTCCTGGGTTCAAGCAATTCTCTTGCCTCAGTCTCCCAAGTAACTGGGACTACAGGTGCCCACAACAACACCCAGCTAATTTTTGTATTTTTAGTGGAGATGGGGTTTCACCATGTTGGCCAGGATGGTCTGGATCTCCTGACCTCGTGATCCACCCACCTCGGCCTCCCAAAGTGCTGGGATTATAGGCGTGAGCCATTGCACCCAGCCCGTACCCTTTAAAATAAAACCTTAGAACCTAGAATTAGCTGAGTTCTGTCTTTCATTCTTTTTTCCACATTTTCAAGCATAAACATCCTTTGTTTGGTTTGTTTCTCTTGACATTTCACCGTTTACCAACTCTCTGACAGAGAATTAAAGAGCTACCAGTTTAAAATTTGCCTGTAAAGAGTATAAAAGGACTTTTCAAAATCTGGAAATTTTCTGGCTCCTCAAATGCCATGTTAATGCATATCAATTTTTTCAGGCAAGCGTTGCGTTTATCGTTGCAATTTATCAATGCCTAACAGTGTGAGAAATAGAGTAGTCACTTACAAAATGTTTGCTGAATGAAAATCCCTTCAGATAGAAGCTAGTTAGATCAGAAGTCTGTAAAGGTTTGTCACCTGAGAAAAAACAGGGTTTATTTGCCTGGGGAGTAACACGAGAATGCAGATTTTAATCAATAGGAGTTTTATTACTTGTCACAAGTAAGGAGAGCACTACAAGTGTTCTCGAAAGCGGTGTCTCCCTAAGGGAAGCAACAGGAGGGTTTTATGGGGGCGAGAGAGGAGAGGGTGCCTCATGGCATATAGAGGAGAGGCCCCTTTTGTGCAAACCCAGTGAGTCATCGTGCCAGCTACAGGGGTCTCACGTTATGCTAATGAAGCTGTAGCCCCTCCCACAGTGGAGAAATTAGCATGGAACTGAGGACAGTTCACTCAGGTTCATCTGTAAGTTGTTGGGGTCGGTCAGGAGCTGGTTTCAACAGATGATGTGACCACATTCCACACAGAATTTGGGGAAAAACAGGTTGTCAGCTGGGAGGATGTAAAACAGTCTGATTGCTCAAGTTGATTAAACTCCTGTAGTCCCTGGACACTCTTCCTGTCTGCTCATACTTTTTCTACAAAAAGACAGCAAATACTGCAGGCTGGGCAGACCATATGGCCTCTGTAGCACAATAGCAGCCCTAGAAGATACATAATTGAATGGGCAGGGCTGTGTTCCAATAAAACTTTATTTACAAAATCTGTGGTGGCCTGGATCTGGCATGTGGGTCTGTAGTTTGCCAACTCTTGGCTTAAGGATGTGTCATTTTAAAGCATTTGGAGAAAATAAACAAGTGCTCACTTTCCTTTCTCTGTAGAGAGTAAGAACTGAAATTTAGAAACGCCAGTAAAGTAGCTATTGTAATCCAGGAATCCAGCTGACGTTTACTGAGCCCTCCTCTTTTCTAGACCCTGTGATAGGTTTGGGAAACATTATAGTGGACAGAAAGAGAATCTCCCTTGAATCAGTTTTAGAGTGTCAGGGACAAAAAAGACTTGCCCTCTACCTTCTTAGGTTCAGTTTTTGGAGGTCTGCAAACTAAACTGACAAAAGACAATTTAGCAAGAGGGGGTAAAAAAAAACCCAGATATAACTACATAGGCACACACAGGGTTTTGCCAAAAAACGTGAGTCAGGGATGGGGTTGGAAGTGTGGGGCTTAAATAGCATCTTAAGAGCGGATGAAGAAGGGCAGAGCGGTGCTTCTGGGAGCCCACATGACTTTTAGGAAAAATAAATGGGCCCTTAGGAGAACATGTGGGATTTCCGATTGCTTTATGACAATGTCTGTTTAGGTGATTTCTTTTTTCAGGTGTTGATGCGACTTCTCATCTCCAGTGATAAGAGTCCGTTTTCTCTGGTTGTGAAATTCCTGGGGAGGGAATTTATGACAACTGAATTCTTTTGAGAGGCTTTGCTTTTGGGGAGATAAAAGGTGTTCAGAAAAGGCCTCTTCCTGCAGCTGTTGATTCCCAGAAGTTTTCAGCTCTAAATGATTCTCGTGTCACTGGGGCATAGTCTGAGACTCCTGGGAGAGAGAGGCAGGGTTACAGGGAGAGACAAGATAAGACTTACACTGTTACGAGAGAGAGACCTCGAGTTCACAGAAGATATAAGGAGGACCTCCCAGAAGAAATACTGAAGCTGGAGACTGAGGGGTGGGTGGGAGCTCAGCAGGAGGGGTGAAGACAAGATGTAAACTGTCAGTATAGAGAGAACACATCCAGCAAAGAAACCAGTCTGTAGAGAGGCCCAGAGGCCCAAACAGCAAGGAAATGCAATGAGAAAATGCAAGTACATCTATCTGAGAGAGAAATGCTGAGGGCTAGTGCTGGAGAAGTGGCAGGCCCTGTGCTTAACTTAACACACATGGAGTCATTTACTGTCTGCTTTCTCTGTTACCTTGAAGTCGGGAACTATGTCCTTGTGGTTCATCCCTGCACCCCGTCCCCCCCCTCCACCTAGTGCCAGACATAGCTGGATGCTCAATAAATATGTGTTGGCTGACATTTGAGCACTAGGCTTAATTATGGAGAAGAGAAGGTTATGGGTTTTTTAATATTGGGGGGATTTTCCAGAGGCCTCTGCCACAGTCTGCTTCACATGCCTTTGGGGAATGCAAGGGTTACACAGGAACCCTTACCTCCAGCTTCGTGCGCTCTACCAAAAACACAACCCCACTCGTGTGGGACTTTCACAAGTTTATGAAAGGCAAGCGTAGTACATTGACTGCAGCCAAGGGAACAATTTTCCAGCCCTCCCCGAATCCATATCCTATGAAAAGAGACTTCACAGCTCCTCCCAGGAGGGCACAGAATTGATATCTTACCCCTTGAATGTGGCCCGCCTTATGACTTGCTTTGGTCAGTTGCTTGCTTGAAGCAGAGGTGATACTGTACCATGCCCATGGTAGGAAAGAAGATTTATTTTCTCATCCATTGCTAGGTTTGTGGTTGAGACTCTTTATAACAAAAAAACAGATCATCAAGAGAAAAGCATAACAATTTAATGTAAGTGGTACATTACATGGGAGACTTCGGAAACGAAGATTCAAAGGAAGAGAAAAAACTATTTTTATGTTTAGCTTTGATAAAGAGTAAACAGTTGTACAGAAAGAAGTATGATTGGAAAATGGGGGTATGATGTAATAGTAATAAACTGGGGGAAACTTAGCAAAGCCTGTTTGTTTAGATCCTTCTTGATTTCTCCATGTCCTCAAGGGTAAGAATGTTTCTTTCCTCCAGGTACAGGGAGGGCACCTCTGGAACAAAGGTTTTATGATCTACTTCAGGAGAAGGTCAGCTTTAAGGGAGAAGATTGAGAGGAAGGTGAGAGTGACCTGCTTACTTCTGCTGTTTTCTCAAATTCCAAGGTGCTATATTGTGGGGTAGCATGTTCTGAACCCAATCACAGGCTTCCAAAGACTTTGTATGCTTTTACTCACTTGGAAATCCATAGCCATATATAAAAGCCTGGGTTAGCCTGCTGGGTGTTGGGAGACACATGGCCTAGTCTGTCTGTTGCCCCAGGAACAGCCAACCAACCACAGACATGTGTGAGGCCATCCTACGTCTGCCTCTCAATGGCCTAAACCTGGCCTTACCTGGCCTGCATGAGTAAGCCTGACACAAACTGGCAGGTGTGCCCAGCTGATGAGCAAAATAGCAAGAAATAATAAATGCTCACTGTTTTAAGTCACTGGATTTTGGTGTGATTTGTTATGCAGCATAGCTAACTGATACAGCAACAAAAAGGGATCTCTATTCTCGGCTTTTTCTCATTATCTATAACTTTTTTCTCTCCAAAGCATCACCCCTATTTTTCCCCTTGGACCCTCTCTTCAAAGTTAGCGTCTATAAAGCTTTTCTTTCTGATATTCATCTTTTAAAGATTATAGTCATATGTGCAGATTTCTAGATCGCCACTGAAAATTAAAAGTGGAATCTGAATACACATAAAATGGATTTTTTTTTAAAGAGTGAGACACATATCATGCAGGAGCTGATTGTTTGTGCATGGCAGAATGACTGAACACACCGTGGTGAGTATTTTCAGCCTTCCATCATAGCTTGCTCATAACAGGGAACACAGAAACGGTGTATGCAGCCCAACATGAGAGAAATGACCTCAGGTCGGTTCCTTTCCAGTTTGCCATTCACAGACAGAGATGAGGCAAGATGCTGTCCATCTTTTTCAATTGGACACGGGTTGCTCTTAGGGCATGTTTGCTGCCTTGATCTGGATGAGCAAACAGTGATCTTGTGGAAGTAACAGGAACGGGAGTTTTGACATCAGAAGAAGAGAACTGTGGTCAACAGAATTGCATCTCTTCGTCCTCAACAGCCATTTCTCATTCATTCCAGGACCCTCGGACCCATGTCACTTGGCATTCCTGCAAAACCTCATGCCAACATTGTCATTGTGGCTGATACATAGATTCGAAGGTAATCTCTCATGTAGCAAGAAGAAGAGGTACACACAGGCCAGCTATTAGCCCAAGTGAAGAAACTAGTCTCTGCTTCTGCAAAAAATACTACTACTTATATTTGCAACTTAATGTTTTCAAGGCATTTCCTAAATATTTATGACACTTGATGCTTATAACATATTGTGAGAGAAATAACGGAGGCTCAAAGTTACCCTACTAACCCCAAATCATAAAGCAATTTAGTAGCTGAGTGGTTAACCTCCTGATACTTTCATTTCCTTCATTTTATTAATTCAACAAATGTTTCTTGAGCATTTACTATGTGCCACTTATGACGTGAGACTGAACATATGATTTTGAATTTTTAAAAAACGTTAGTTTTATAATATATGTGAATTTTGAATTACTAATTTAAAAAAAGTTTTCATAAATTGCACACTTAATTTAGTGCCAGCTAAAAAAAAAAAACAGAATATGGCAAGAAACAATTTAATACATTAAATTAAAATATTATTCTTGACTTATTCTAATTAGAATAAATGTGGAGAAGAAAATACACTATTTATATGGGTATCTCAGGTTAGGCGTCTTTTAGGAAGAGAGGTATTCCAAAAATGATTAGGAAGCTGGTATAAGTTTTTTTTGATAAGTGGCAGAGTTTAATTAAAATAAAAAAGCATGATTGGAAACGTTACAAGAAAGAAATGTTCCAGGGTTGTATGTGAAAGCGTTTGTATTTTCCGGAGAAATGTGGAGACTTTAAAAGGTAGCTTTAAATTGTTTGCCTATCGTTTTATAAGATCTACTACCAGCAGGTTAGCCTAAATCAGAGAGGAATGTCTTTCTGTCCTTCTCCAACACAATCATCTAGTTGTAAAGTAAAGAACTTCCCAGGAAACAGAACCATGTCAAAGTGTACCAGGGCTGGCAGACCTGAGATACGGACTAAAAGAGAGGAGTACACCAATACAGAGGAATAAAGAAAAAAGATGACATCAAACCAGAGAAATGGGCAAAGGCTACGCTGGCGCATGTAGGGAGTGAGGGATTCCAGCTTTGCCCAAAGTAAGATGAGATAAGGCTGAATCCTGCAACTCGACAGGCAGAAGTGCTGTGTCAAGAGAAGAAATCGATGCAGAGGGATACGGACTTCCTGGTGTGGAGTGAGGCAGACCAGAGCTTCAGAGCCCGGGAAATGTCAGCCAGTTCTGGGTCGCTGACAGCTCCCTCCCTTTCCACTCACCACCCTGCCTCAATGGCTCTCCTGGCTTTGCCCTGAGGCTGCCAAGCACGCTCATGTATGGTCCCCTTGGATCTTAGTTTGCTCTGTGTCCACTTTCAGGGATTTCTTTAATTGGATAACCTCTCTTGGTCCCCTAATGCAGGCCCTAGCCCCTCATAGCTCATCCCACAGGTGAAGGCCCATCCTATCTACTTCCAGGTCCAGATGTGGCTCCTCAGCGTAGAACCTAAGCTTGGGCCTGGGAATAAAGCTTGGGAAAATGAGGGCAGCAACCCGAGCAAAGTTGCAATAGAAATCCAGATTAATGATTTTGAGGAGAGTTTCAGTAACAAGCTCTAGGCATAGGCAAACATTAAACAGTTTTAGTGAACCAAAGGATTTGTAATTCAAGAAGTACCTTCTTCCTCAATTCTTACATTCCTTTTGTGTGATCCAAATTGGTTTTGGAGCTGATTTTAGAATTATCTTTTCCAGTGAATTGTCCACATGTCAGGATCATCTGAGATGTTGGTTGAATATGCAGATTTCTACCTCCAGCCCTTGTCCAATGGAATCAACTGCTTGAGGATGAGGCCCAGGAGCTTGTATTATTAGTGAGTGGCCCAGGTCCATGAAAGTTAGAGAAATGCTCAAGTATTTCACAGCACAATGACCTGGATATGGAGGCAGCTCTGGAATCTTCTATACTTAGCAAAATGTTGCTCTTCTCCATGGGCCTGTTAGCTGTGAGAGCCATAGACAGTGGCTTCCTCCTTCCCACGTGGTGCCTGTGGATTTGTTGAAGAAACATTGATGGGTGCCTGTATTAGTTCGTCCTTGCATTGTTATAAAGACATACATGAGACTGGGTAATTTATAAAGAAAAGAGGTTTAACTGGCTTACTGTTCTACAGACAGCACAGGAAGCATAGCAGCTTCTGCTTCTGGAGAGGCCTCAGGAAACTTACGATCATGGCAGAGGTGAAGGGGAAGGAGGCATATCCTATATAGCCAGAGGAAGAGCAGGAGATGGGGGAGGTGCTACACACTTTTAAACAACCAGAACTCACGATAACTCACTCTTGCTGTGACAACACCAAGGTGGGTAATGTTAAACCATCAGAAACCGCTCCCATGATGCAATCACCTCCCACCAGGCCCCACTTCAACACTGGGGATTATAATTCCACAGGAGATTTGGGTGGAGACACAGATCTAAACCAGCATCAGTACCATGCAATAGGTACTGGTTTTCAAATACAGTAGATTAAAAGTTGACACAAAACTACCTGCCCTCAGGAAGCTAACCTTCAAGTGGGAGGAGACAAGCCATAACCAAGTAAAACCAAGAGTGGTAACTGGGAGAAGAAAGTGAATCTAGGAAGCAGGGAAGGAGGGATGGGGCTGGGTGGGGGGCGGGGGTTGTAATTTTAAATAGGGGGCCTGGGAAGGCAGCCCTGAGAAGATGGCTTCTGAGTTGTGATCTCATGAACGGGAAGACAAAAGCCACTTGCAGGGTTACCCGATAAAATAAGTTGGCTGTTATGGACTGAATTGTGTATCCCCTGGCAAAAATCATGTATGGAAGCCCTAACTTCCAAGATGACCGCATTTAGAGATAAATGCCTTCAATGAGGCAATTAAGGTTAAATAAAGTCACAAAGATGGGACCCTAATACAATAAGACTGGTGGCTTTTGAAGAAGAGAAAGAGGCACCAGGGAGGAATGTGCACAGATAAAAAGCCACGTGAGGACACAGCAAGAAGACGACCATCAACAAGCCCAGGAGAGAGACCTCAGGAGAAACCAAACCTGCCAGCTCCTTGACCATGTACTTCCAGCCTCCAGAATGGTGAGAAAATAAATTTCTGTTGTTGAGGCCCTCCGGTCTGTGGTACTTGGTTATGGCAGCTTGAAAAGACTCATGCAGATACTCAGCTACAGTTGAATTTCAGATAAACAACAAATATTTTTAGTGCCAGTATATAGCATGCATAGCAAAAATGTATGTGTTGTTTATCTGACATTCACATGTAACAGAGCATGTGTATTTTTATTTACAAAGTCTGGCAACCTTGGTTATGTGAGCACCCGAGAGAAGAGAATTCTAGGCAGAGTGAACAACAAAAAGGATCTGAGGTGATCAGCATGGTGGAATTTTTGATAGCTGTAAGTTTTTCAAAGTAGCTTCTGTGACAGTTGATCATATGAATTCAGTCATTATTGTCACACCCAACTAAAACAGAGTCGAGAAACCAAGAGGCAAAAGCACCACCTGTGCAACCTGAAACAAGTTTTACCTAATGACTTCTGAAGCTGCTGCAACTCTAAAACTAACTTTACCCACTGCTGTCACTCACCAACCAAACTTGCCAGCTCCCCTAGTCCTCATAGTCAATAAACTTTCTTAAAGAGCGAGACAGACATGTCTCTTTTTATAATACCCAATCTTCTCTGTGTTCTTTGGACATAGTGAAGACACCTAGTGGGTGTGTATTCCCTGAATTGCAATTCATTCTTCTTCAATACAATATTAAATATAGAGATTCATCTCTTCATTTTTATTTTGACTTTGACACTTTTTTTTTTTTTTTTTTTTTGAGATGGAGTCTCACTCTGTCTCCCAGGCTGGAATGCAATGGCATGATCTCGGTTCACTGCAACCTCTGCCTCCCGGGTTCAAGCAATTCTCCTGCCTCAGTCTCTCGAGTAGCTGGGATTTCAGGCACCCGCCACCACACCTGGCTAACTTTTTTGTATTTTTTAAGTAGAGATGGGGTTTCACCCTGTTGCCCAGGCTGGTCTCGAATTTCTGAGCTCAAGCAATCCACCTGCCTTGGCCTCCTAACTTTGACACTTTTAAAGCAATTTCTTTTCTTAGAAAGCTGAGGTTTTCCTTTAGATTTTCTACTTGGAACAAAGGTCTTCTTTTGTAACTTTGAGGAACAAGAGAGTCGCTCATCCCACTGTCCCAACTGACTGAGTAGTAGCTGCAATTTGGAACTCATACCAAAAGTGTACTATACTCATTTTACACCATTAGCGCTGTTGCAGATGTTGAAATTTGACATCTTCTGATTTTTTAAGCCCTCCCCCTCTCCTTTTTGGAATACCTGCACCCAGATCATGTAAAGGGAAAGAAGGCGGCAAGAGCCGGATTGTTTAATTAAGCTTTTCTAATTGGAAACTTTTTTAAAGTGAAAGTCTAATTCTCCTGCTCAATTTTGCTTATAAAACTTTGCCAATTAAGACCTAATGGAAAAGAACTAAAAAAAAAAAAAAAAGAAAAAAAAAATTAAAGCTTTGAAAAGTTCCCTGATACCACAATGGAAAACTGTTAGGTACTGTTCTATTTGTTCAGAAAGTTTACTGCTAGGAAAATCGCATAACTCGTTTAATCTCCTGCAGCTGGGAAAAGCAGTTGAAGGTAGGTGAGGGAGGCTGTTAGAAGCCTTTTGCAAAGAGCAGGAGGAAAGAAAGATATTTCGTTGTGAAGCATAATCATTCATAGATTAAGGAAAATCCAAAGCGTTGATTACAGGTATGCTAAAATATTGATTAGGACTTAGTTTCTGCTCTCGATTCTAGGACCTTGTGGGTTTTACATCTCTTACAGGCTGTAAAGAATAATAAGACAGCAGAAAAGTTTTTAAACATCACATAGAATGACAATAGAAATGGTTAAATAGAACAAAGTGGTCTTTCCTGGTCTGCAAACTCAGAAATAGACACAGCACTTTGGGAGGCCGAGGCAGGTGGATCATGAGGTCAGGAGTTCGAAACCAGTCTGGCCAGCATGGTGAAACCCCATCTCTACTAAAAATACAAAAATTAGCCAGGCATGGTGGTGCACGTCTGTAATCCCGGCTAGTCGGTAGGCTGAGGCAGGAGAATTGCTTGAACCCGGGAGGTAGAGGTTTCAGTGAGCTGAGATAGTGCCACTGCACTCCAGCCTGGGTGACAGAGTAAGACTCTGTCTCAAAATAAGTACATAAATAAATAAATAAATAGAAATGTGCATTAAGTAGCATATTAATTATTTAAAAGATAGAGCAATTTCTAAATATTTTATTTAAAAGAACTTATCTTTTACTTAGATATGTCTTAGGTTTTATGTAAGAACTTATCTTTTACTTATCTTTTACTTAGTTTGCTTCTAAACGAATCTAAAATGTTCACAGTAGACTTTTGTGGTTTGGGTAGGTTCAGAATTCCCACTCTTTTCCATAAAGCTTACTCCCTCTTTCTTCAAGAAACCTTCTTGGGGAGCGGGCAGTTACACAACACCAGCTTTAGGGGCAGATGATCCATCTAGGCAAGGTCAGTTAAAATAACTCACAAGATCAGATAAGGCTAAGAGTCCAAGAAATCGACAAGGACTCTCAGGTCCTCTTTTAGGACTTTTTATATGTCAAGCGTTTGGAGAAACAGCTTTGTCTTTTTTCCTTTCTCTGCTTTTGCTAATTGAGGATGGTGTAAGGCTACCGTGGCTTGTTCTGTGTGTTTTCCCTCATCACGAAGAACTTTATGAAGGAAGAGAAAACTAATCCCAATATACAGACGAGTAGACATAAGAGAGATGAGTTGCCAAAGAGAGTGGTCAAGAGTGAGAGGAAAAGCAAAAGCGAATGCCACATTCTTTTAGTCCTTGGATTCGATCAGTACTGAACCCACTTCATTCTTGTCCTTTGTGTATATGGCCCACAAAGTCTCCGTATATGTTTTCTTGGTATGAGTAAAGTGTCTGTCCTAGAAGCCACATCCCTGGCTAAATAAGAGCTAATTCCCTTGTGATAGATATGTCTTAGGTTTTACATAAGTGAAACTTACGTGTACTTATCTATGAATATAAAGCATCGTTTTTATTTCCCCCCCCCCAAAAAATCATCAGTTAAAAAAGATAAGGTTGTCTTATTTTCAAATCCTCACAAATTCTCCAATACTGCATTTGCTTTCTCAATCAATTTAATTTGAACAGCAACATACCATTTGGGAAAGGCACACAAACCTGAAATGGCTAATTTTGGATCTTTATAGTGGAGCCCTTGATATAATTTATTTTTTTTAAAAAAAAAGAGGCAAAGAAATTTAAACACACCCGGTAATTATTCCTGGGCGTATCAGATTTTTTTTTTCAGTCAAGCCATTTATATAGAGTATTATTTTTAAAAGCCAAATAGTAAGTGAATATATTTGAGAGACCACACATAAACCCCTCCAGGGTGAATGAGAAAATAAACAAAAAACTGTCCTTATGCTACAAAAATGGGAGCTTGTGGCCTGGGACAAAAATGTAAGTGTCATCATTAGACACAGCTTAAAAGGGTACTTTATCTCAAAAAGGAAGCAGAAATGCTTTCTGTGAAACCACGTTTGATGACTCAGGAGAAGTGGTTTAATGATGAGGAAGACATGGGATGTGTGGGAAAAATCTGAAAAAACATTTCTCATTAAACACAAATTTAAAAGAATAAATTTTCAAATTAAAAGATTATTTTATATAGTATGTATTTTTAAATATCATGTTACCTAATTCATTACTGGGCATAGATATTTTATTTTTTCACCTATATTACTAACATTTTAATTGACCAACATTTTATTTTCTTCAATATTCTCATTGGGAAATCGGATAATCACCTTGTATTTGCAGATATACATGATATCTACCATATATATTAGGTATGTACTTGGGGGAAAAAGAAAAAGAGGCTTCAAAGGGTCAGAAACACAGGTGGTAGTTTGACCAATAGTTTGGGGGAAGGCTCGTGGGCAGACCAATCAGGTAAAACAAAATTTGTGAGCTTGAACTTCACCTGAAATGGTTATTCAGGCTAAGATTCCTCTGGTTTCACATAAAGTAAATTTAAAGGTAACTACTGAGTGGTAGGGCCAAGAAAAATATTATAAAGCACTCTGCACATATTTAAGGGAAATACTGCCAAAATTCCCTCTCCTCCCTTCACCCCCCAAGTCTCTATTTGCCAATGGGTAGAGCAAAATGTTGGAGCCTCAGCTTAGCGTTTAAGTGAATTAAGCATGGCAGGTAAGTCTGAAGCCTGTGACTCCTGTGTGTAACAAATGATTGAAAGAGAAGGCATCCGAAGAGTGGGATATTTCCACCTGCTCAGATGCTGGAAATATCGTTCGACCGTAAGCAAACAGTATGTCTGTGTCTCTAGCTGACTACTCATTGGACTGCTTTTTCAGCTGAATCTTATTTTCCCAGCTGTGTCTGTCACCAGCTACTATCATCATCACTGCTGCTTGAGCTCATCATCATCAACAGAAGACCTGTCCAGTCTACTGTGTTGAAGCACTTGCCATGTGCCAAGCATGGTCCTAGGCACTCCAGGTGCTTCATTGTGCCTACTGACCACTGTTTAGTGGACGGCACTGTGTTACATTTTAGGGTTACAAAACCACACACACACACACAAAATATTCTTGCCATAAAGACAATGTAGTATAGTAGGAAAAATGCAACATATGGATAACACATGAGCCAACTCTGGAAGTGAAGCAAACTGATAATAAAAAAAAAGCAAGTAGTATCAACCATAAAGGTGATTATTTTGTGTTCAGTGAATCCATTATTCTTAGTCACATTTCCAATATAATTCACTTGGATCCCCTAAAGGAGTTATGAAATGGGTACCAAGGAATACCAAAGCTCTCCAAACAATTCAATGACCAAAATATTGAACAACAAAGCAAAAGAAAGCCAAACAAAAGCCTTGAATATGACTAAATATGACCACCTTCCCACTCTTTAAGGAGAAATTAAGGTTTCAAATTAAATCTCACAGAGATAAATAAATGGAAATTTTTGCCCTCTGAATTTTTATTTTCTCTTTATTCCCAGCTGCTTCCTTTGTAATGTCTAGGTTAAGTCAGGATTCCTTTTCCAGCAGTTGTTAACGTTTACCATATTCCACCAAATTGAGTAAAAATGTAAGTAATCTAAAGCAAAATAAACCAAAGATTCTCATATGTCCTACATTCATAATGTTGGAGGGTCAATGGGACTTATAAAGGATCACAGATCCTGATTCACCATGAAAGTCTAAGGAAATTGACAAGAATCACCCTTGCCCTCTAGCAAGTACCTGCCATGAAATTATGTTTCTGGAACTTAGTACCTGGTTCCAGTAAAGACTGAATGATCTGTTGAAAAAGGAGTGCAGACAAAGAAAAGTTAGAAAGAAAAAACGAAGAAAATAAAATAAAATAATTAAAATCTCAGGTTCCATGACGCCAGTCAGATTCTTGTGTTGGGTATACAAACTCCAAAGCCGACAAACTTAAAATAGTGTCGAGAAATCTCCCATCAAGTAATTCCAGCACCTTCCATACCCTGTTTTGGTATTTTGGAGGAGGTAGTATTCAAGACATTTCTGTCTTGCAAAATCTGCCATGGTGCGGGTCTGAGTCACCATGTCTTATTTGGGGTGTCCTTTCTTCCTTTAGGTTCCATCATGGACTTTGTGGACCCTGCAGTTTTTATTTTCCTTTGAATATTATTCTCAACACCTCAGTACTGAACTTAGTTTTGTCAATGTTTGTTGACAAATCTCCCATCCTTTCTTGTGCGGAGGATTCTTCACAGTTAGTGGTGGGGAAATTGAAGCATTTGTGGAGTTGCTGCTTTTCCTCTTCTGACCTCCTGTTCTCCGTCCTTACTGCACCTCCAGCCAGGTCCCGAGGCCTGTGAGTTCCGTGCTATGCGTCTATGAGCATTAGTCTTTGCTTTGCAATTTTTAAAGCGTGTGAAAACAACCTCCTGGAAGCACTTTGCCCTCAGCCTAAGGTCTGTTCCCACAGGACCATCTCTCTCAATAACTTTTTAAACTGAAACTGTAGATGCTTTAAATATCTGTGTTATGGGTGTCCCCAGGTGAACCACTGTGGCTTCTGCTACAAGTTCCACCAAATTTGTTTTCTCTCAACCTTTGAATCTTCCAGACCCAAATATATCAGCGGGGAAATTCTTCAACCTAGCGCTATGGCTAGTGTTTCATTTTCAGAGGTCCAACAGAGTTTTTAAGAGTTCTATGGGCTTCTTAAGCATGTCCCTTTCCTTTCGGACCAAGTGCAAGACTAACGTGGGTGGCTGACTCTGAGGGTCTCCTTTCCTTGCTTCCCCTTTTCTTTTTGGTTCAGATATTTATCTAACACAGGATTCTAGATTTCTGTCCTATGTGTCAGTCCTCATGCCCCAACCCCTAACAGTGAAAGATAGGATATTCTTTTTCTTTTTTCTTTTTTCTTTTTCTTTTT
>NW_012113697.1:2067366-2070769 GCF_000951035.1 Colobus angolensis palliatus
GAAAGATAGGATATTACGGACTTCTTAAGCTGCCAAAGTTATCTATTATACAAACAACCCCCTTTCTCCTAGAATTGGATATTTCCCATGGGGGTGTCCTATCAGCCCATCATCTCCCCATGCCTCTACTCCATCTATTGCTGTCTACTCCTTCGTGCACCTCCATTAATTTCCCTGGCATGTCCTCTCAGGCAATCCCCGAATCATCACCTACAAAAACCTTGTCTTCTTAAAACTTACCTAATAATGTTTGGGATGTCTTACACTGCTGTCCCCCTCCTTTTCTCTCATACCTCTTCTGTCTAAAAAAACTAACACAGTGAAGCATTTTTTTTTCTAATTACAAAACACATGTTCTCTGTAAACAGCCAAATGACACAAATTAGAATAAGAAAATTTGAAATAACATTCTTTTATGTTTGTAAACATCCACATACACTTTCACAAACATGAGATCATATCACGCTTTTTGTTGCTGTAGATGTGATTGTTTTGTTTTGTTTTGCTTAACCTCTGCTCTTCCTCTATTATTTTAATCCATCCCACTCCAGGGAGCTCATGTTAATAACCTATTAAGTGTCCTACTAAATAATTTTCTGTGCTTATGTAATCAGAATGGTGAAGAGGGTGTCCACAGGCCCTCCTAGAGGCATGATGGGCTGGGGTGACCAAGGAAGTCATACATAATAGGCTCCTCTAACATAACCCATTTATCCAGGCCTCCAGACTCCTTCCTACCACATACCAGGAATGCAATGGCATTTCAAGCTCTTCATCATATTCAAGGTTTGATTAGGCAACCTAGCAACTATTAATGCATTTGCAATGTGTGGCTTTAGCGTGAATCAACCCACCAAAATCCCCAGATCTGGGCGATAACATCTATGTCAGGAAATTCTGCTGGATCCAAATTCAATGTGTGTTTCCTTTTGGCTTAACACGCTTGGGATCCACTCCCACACACGTCCCCTAGGCTTCTGCTGATTCACATTAGCAAGAATTTGTTGCTTTCTTGGACAGTAAACTGTCTTTTCTGGAGCAAGCCTTTCACCTCTACATCTGGGCTGGGAGGACTCTAACTAGCTCTATGGGGCTAGAAGCATTGAGAGATGTTGGTATGAGTAGGGTGACTGTTGTTCCAGCTTTCAGCAATGGAGAGAGTTCCTTGGGCATAGGATTTTCAATAAAACCAGGAAAGTCCTGAGCAAACTGGGACAAGTTGGTCATCCGAGATGTGGGTGCTGAGAGAATAGGCATCATGTTATAAGGCCTGCCCCATCTGCCAAAACTGAAAGGCTTTTATGCAGGTAAAAGCGAGTTCCTTTATATTGGGGAGGGAGAGAGACATCCTCTTCCTGCAAAGAAAGGTTTAAAGGAATAATATTCCAAGTTCTTAGGTGTATCTATGTCTGCTCAAGTGTCCTCAACCCAGGTCTCAGGTCCCAGTTTTCCTCACTAGTGTCTTTACCATAGCCTAAGAGGTGTGGTGGGGTTGAGCATCTATTTGGAGCTGTACCTTCACCCTCATACCCTGGGCCTCACCTCCCCTAAGGCCACAGGAGAAAGAAAGGATCCTTTAATGCTGAAATGGAGACTTCTGATTTTCCATGCATGTCCTCGATTGGTACACATGGTATTTAATTTCTCTTCTTTTCTATGCACTCTCTTTATAGGCCTAAGAAGAAGCCAGGTGTCTTCGTAATATTCATTATTTCAATTTCGCCACAAGAAATCAGTGTCACAGTCTGATGAACTCCCAGCGCCCTTCCCTCTCCTCACACTGCCTGTATTTTATCTTGCTCTGTCCATCAGTGATAATTTGAATGACTGAATATCTTACAAGTTACTCATATTCTGTGTTTACTCAACAAGTGAAACAGAACATTCACTCCTTGCATATACATCCAATCCAATTCCAGAATCTCATTTTGAAAACTTCTTTCCTGGGGCCACTTCTGGAACCGATTATCAGCCAAGTCCCAACAGAAAACAGATGGCACTCTCAAAATAGGATAATTCCAGATAGGAAAACAGATGGCAAACTCTTTATGAAGTGTGGGTGTAAGGGAATCACAAGGATAGTGTACATACCTGGTGCTAGGAAAATTGGAGATGTTACCACCCCTAAGGCCGGAGGGACAAGGGGAGAGAGAGGTTACTGGAATCCGGGAAGAGAGAGAATTGAGTATAGTCAATTATCTTGGGAGGAGCAAGGGATTTTCGTTGGGGAACACAGCCAGTCCAGGCTGTTCACATAAGGAAGAATCTCATTCTCCTCCCTCCTTCTTATCGTCTCCCTCAGTGATCCTCACTGGCTGAACCTAAGTGGAAACCAGGAGAAAAGGGACTCCTACAGGCCAGCTACTCAGAGCAGATTGCAGGGTGGGGAAAGAAATAAACAGACCTGCAAGAACAAGTGCAAGAGACCTCACACAGTGTGTTTGTCATGGACTGCTCTCTGTGTGTGACTCATTTCAACAATCTCTGTCTTTTTATGGGTGAAATTAGCTCTCCTACCTTGAGTTAGTGACTCTTATACCTAATATTATGCTTCCCATTTTATTTTACATTGACTGGTTATTTCCACTCATTGCTTTCTCTTAGATTTTTTTTTTTTTCTCCCTCATTTTTGCTCTTTGGTCAAATTACTATTCACTCCTTTCTTTTTTTTTTTCTCCCTGTTAAATTGGAAGTTTACAATACATTTCCTTTCCACTGATTTTTCCCTTCCCATATTCAACACACTTGCTATTAGACCTCAGTACTACATAAAAACAAAATACCAGCTTTTACTCCTCCTGCGTACTCACTTCCCAGATTGTTTCAATATCTATTTCATTGGAAACATGAAACTTTAGAAAAGTTTTACTTCCTTTTTCTCCACACCATAACCCTGGCCCCCACAACTTCTAGGTTTGAAAGACATAGTTCAGTATGTTCAGTCCCAGATGATTTGGGGGCTTCCCTTTGTAGCATGCCTAGTTTAAGAACTCTAATTAATACATATTACAAATCCCCTGCCATTCTGTTACTCCCTGTTTGGATTTAACTATATACAAGTGTAGGTTTTTGTCACTTATCATCTTCCCCATTAGAAGATCTCTGTTCTAATTCAGTTTTTTTTTGATTAAAATAATTTTAGAGGTATTTTCCACAGATGGAGTATGTGGGTGTATTAGTCCACTTTCATACTGCTATGAAGAAATACCCAAGACTCGATAATTTATAAAGAAAAAATAGAGTTTAAAAAGACTCATAGTTCTACATGGCTGGCAGGCCTCACAATCATGGTGGAACATGAAGGGGGAGCAAAGGTACATTTTACATGGTGGCAGGCAAGAGTGCATGTGTAGGGAAACTACCCTTTATAAAACCATTAGATCTCATGAGACTTATTCCCTAT
>NW_012113697.1:2070819-2100392 GCF_000951035.1 Colobus angolensis palliatus
GATAATTTATAAAGAAAAAATAGAGTTTAAAAAGACTCATAGTTCTACATGGCTGGCAGGCCTCACAATCATGGTGGAACACGAAGGGGGAGCAAAGGTACATTTTACATGGTGGCAGGCAAGAGTGCATGTGTAGGGAAACTGCCCTTTATAAAACCATTAGATCTCATGAGACTTATTCCCTATCACAAAAACAGCACAGGAAAAATCCACCCTCATGATTCAGTCACCTTCCACCCTGTTCCTCCCACAACATGTGGGGATTATGGGAACCATACTTCAGTATGAGATTTGAGTGGGGACACAGCCAAACCATATTATTCCACCCTTGGCCCCTCCCAAATCTCATGTCCTCACGTTTCAAAACCAATCATCCCTTCCCAACAGTCCCTCAAAGTCTTAACTCATTTCAGCATTAACTCAAAAGTCCAAAGTTCAAAGTCTCATCTGAGACAAGGCAAACTGCTTCTGCCTATGAATCTGTAAAATCAAAGCAAGTTAGTTACTTCCTAGAGACAAGGTGGGTACAGGCTTTGGGTAAATATATCCATTCCAAATGGAAGAAATTGATCAAAGTGAATGGGCTACAGCCGCTATGAAAGTCTGAAATCTTGTGGGGCAGTCAAATCTTAAAGCTCCAAAATGATCTCCTTTGACTCCATGTCTCACATCCAGGTAATGCAGATGCATGAGGTTGATTCCCATGGTCCTAGGCAACTCTGCCCCTGTGGTTTTGCAGGGTACAGCCCCCACTCCCAGCTGCTTTTACAGGCTGGTGTGGAGTGTCTGTGGCTTTTCTGGGTGCATGGTGCAAGCTGTAGGTGGATCTACCATTCTGGGATCTGAAGGACTGTGGCCTTCTTCTCACACTTCCACTACGGCAGTGCCCCAGTAAGGACTCTGTGTGGGGGCTCTGACACCATTTTTCCCTTCCACACTGGCCTAGCAGAGGTTCTCCATGAGGGCTGTGCCCCTGCTGCACACCTCTCCCTAGACACCCAGGCACTTCCATATATCTCTGAAATCTAGGCAGAGGTTCCCAAATCTTAATTCTTGAGCACTCACAGGCCCAACATCACATGTAAGCTGCCAAGGCTTTGAGCTGTTACCCTCTGAAGCAACAGCCTAAGCAGTATTTTGGCCTCTGTTAGCCATGGTCAGGATGCAGGGCACCAAGTCTGAGGCTGCACAAAGCAGCAAGGCCCTGGGCCCAGCCCATGAAACCATTTTTTCCTCCTAGGCCTCCATGTCTGTGATGGGAGGGGCTGCAGGGAAAACCTCTGACATGCCCTGGAGACATTTTCCCTGTTGTCTTGGCGATTAACATTTGGCTCCTCATTACTTATGCAAATTTCTTCAGCTGGCTTGACTTACTCCTTAGAAAATGGGTTTTTCACATTGTCATGCTGAAAATTTTTGGAACTTTTATGCTCTGCTCCCCTTTTAAACAGAAGTTCCAATTCCAAACCATATCTTTGTGAATGAATAAAATTGAATGCTTTTAAGAGCACCCAAGTCATGTCTTGAATGCTTTGCTGCCTAGAAATTTCTTTCGCCAGATACTGTAAATCATCTCTCTCAAGTTCAAAATTCCACAGATCTCTACAGCAGGGGCACAATGCTGCCAGCCTCTTAGCTAAAGCATAGCAAGAATCACCTTTGCTCCAGTTTCCAATAACTTCCTCATCTCCATCTGAGACCTCCTCAGCCTGGACTTCTTTTATCAAAACCAATCAACAAGTCTCTAGGAAGCTCCAAACTTTCCTACATCTTTCTGTCTACTTCTGAGCCCTCCAAATTGTTCACACCTCTGCCTATGTAATGATTACTGCTGAGTGTCAACTTGACTGGATTGAAGGATGCAAAGTGTTGATCCTGGGTGTGTTTCTGAGGGTGTTGTCAAAGCAGCTTAACATTTGAGTCAATGGGCTGGTAAAGGCAGACTGTCTAATCAGCTGCCAGTATGGCTAGAATATAAAGCAGGCAGAAAAACGTGAAAAAGCTAAACTGGTCTAGCCATCCAGCCTACATCTCTCTCCAGTGCTGGACCCTTCCTGCCCTCAAACATTGCACTTCAAGTTCTTCAGTTTTGGGATTCAGATTGGCTTTCCTTGCTCCTATTGTGGGACCTTGTGATTGTGTGAGTTAATACTTAATAAACCCCTTATATATATTATATATATTATATAGATATATATTATATATATTTTGTATAAATTCTGTCCCTGTAGAGAACCCTAATACAGCCTGTTAGCCAGTTCCAAAGTTGCTTCCACATTTTCAGGTATCTTAACAGCAATACCCCACTCTACCAGTACCAATTTGTTGTGTTAGTCCATTTTCACACTGCTATGAAGAAATACACAAGGCTGGGAAATTTATAAAGAAAAAGAAGTTTATTGAACTCACAGTTCCACAAGGCTGGGAAGGCCTCACAATCATGGCAGGAGGTGAAAGAAGAGCAAAGGCATGTCTTACATGGCAGCAGGCAAGAGAGTGTGTGGAGGGTAACTGTTTTTCATAAAACCATCAGATGTCTTGAGACTTGTTCACTATTATGAGAACAGCGTGGGAAAAACCAGACCCCATGATTCAGTTGCTCCCACTGAGTCTCTCCCATGACACATGGGGATTATGGAAGCTACAATTCAAGATGAGATTTGGGTGGGGGCACAGCCAAACCATATCAGTGAGTAAAATACATCTTCTCATTTGTACAAGTGATCCCCTCCCCCTGGAGAACAATGCCTGTCTGGGTACAGCCTTTTAAAATTGCAACTTTTTTTTCAGCATGTGCAGGTTGTTATACTGATTTCAAGGTTCCAGTGCTGTAAACATGAACTTCAATGCCCTCTGATTCTATTTTGGTCTAGAAGCTTGAGGATTATTTCTTTTATCTTTGGAATTCAGAGATATGATAAGGCTACGTCTTGGATGTAGGGTTTTATTTTTTAATTAAAGATAATTATATTTAAAGCCTAATGAGGCCCTTTATGTGCAGATTAAACTCCTCATGCTCAGATAATTTTTTTTACGTTATTTGTTTAGTTATTGATTTGTCCCTATCTATACATTTCTTTTTCAAAGACATCTAGTGTTCAGGCGAGGCCTGTCAGGTCTACCCTCCAAGACTTTAGTATTTTTGCTCAATATTTCTATGTTTGGATTGTTTTTCCTCCATATTTGCCTCATGTTTTAAGCCATTTCTTTCATTTGATCTTTGGGTCACACACACTGTCCTTCAATTCGTCTACAGAATTTTAAATCAGAAAACCAAGTTTAAGCTGTAAAAAGTCTTTCTATTTTTATTTTGTACATTTTAAATGACTTTGCCGTTATGTTTATATTAAAGTTGCCAGCTCCTGCCCTAACTGTCCTATTCTATCCCAGTGCCCTGTGTTGAGAGCTCTGGCAGCTCTTCCCCTCTAAGGCTGCTGAGCCTTCTTACACGTGCTATCTCTTCCCTTTGTCTGTTTCACCGGATGCTGCATAGTTTACCCAGATCCTCTGTTTAGGGCTATCATGTGCACCTTGTGGCTGCTGCTGGCTTGCAGCCACATCCCTCACCTGGAGTTACATGCAGCAATAAGGAATTGCTTTGATCAAAATTATGGGAAGCCCAAGGCCAAGAATTTGGTGATATAAGGAAGATCTGATCTTCTTGCCTCAATCTGGGACAACTCTGAAGGGTCAGCCCAGCTTTGGGCTTCCACAGGATGTGGCCAGTTGAAACCACATTGAGGATGAGATTTTCCCTTTTCCCTTTCCTGGCTTCCTTTATTTTATATAAATGTGTTTTTCAAGAGCTTTCTTCAGTAAATCTTCAGAATACAATTGTTCACCTCAGAGTCTGTTTCCAGAAAACTCAATTGAAGACATGCATTCATCACTCTATTTCCTCTTGGGGCACAGTTCCCCAAGAACTTTGAGGTGGAGTTTGGGGGCCCAGAGCATAGTAGAAGGTATTTAAGTCTCTTCTCCATTGAACTGGTAATGTACCAGCTGTAAGTGTCTGGTTCCTGCTGGGGCTCCAGGACAACCTAGACTGCTCCCCTGGTTTCCTTAGCTGCAGGGCCTTGGATTTAAGGGAGAAATTTAACTGCTTGATCTTTCAGTTCTTTGCAGCTCCTTTGTAGCCATGGGTTTCTTCGGCTGCCCTTTGCTTTGGGATATGTACTGGTTTCCAGGGCTGCAATAACCAATTCCCACAAACTGGGTGGCTTAATAAAATAAAAACTCATTCTCCAGAAGAGGCCAGAAGTCTGAAATGAAGGTGTTACACATCCTCTGGATTCTAGGATAAAATCCTTCCTTGTTTTTTCTAGCTTCTCATGGCTGTTGATATTCGTTGGCTTCCATGACTTGTGGTCTCATCACTCCAATCTCTACCGCTGTCTTCATATTGCCTTCTGCTCTGTGTGTCTGTGCCTTCTCTTCTGTCTCTCCTTGTCTGCAAGTTTAGGGGCCACCTGGGTAATCCAGCATGTTCTTATCTCAGGATCCTTAACTTAGTCATATCTACAAACTTTTATCCAAGTAAGATAACCTCTACAGGTTCCAGGAATTTGGACCTTGACATACCTTTTGGCATGGAGCACCTTTCAACTCACTAATAGAGTATATGGATCTTAGGTGAAGCTCTTTCCAGCAAGATTGATGCTTAAATTCTTCCCCTCTGGCAGTCTCTTGACGCTTTTTTGCCCCCTATTTTTCTTGAGTCAGAGTCTTGCTCTTTCTCCCAGGCTGGAGTGCAGTGGCGTGATCTCAGCTCACTTGCAACCTCCGCCTCCTGGGTTCAAGTGATTCTCCTGCTTCAGCCTCCTGAATAGCTGAGATTACAGGCATCGCCACCACATCTAGCTAATTTTTTTGTATTTTTCAGTAGAGATGGGATTTCACCATGTTTGTCAGGCTGGTCTTGTACTCCTGACCTCAAATGATCTGCCTGCTTTGGCCTCCCAAAGTGCTGGGATTACAGGCGTGAGTTACCACACACGGCCAAGTTCCTGACTCTTAAGGGGCCTAGAGGAGTCACTGTCTTGTGCTGCTTTCCCTATACTTATACACAGCAAGCCCTGTGCCAACCCATGGACGGAAAGACAGAAACCCTCACTCTGCAAACACTCCGTGGGAGGCCCCTGACTTTGTTCTAACAACTCCACACTCAAGCACAGTCATTGATAGTTGGATTGGAATTGGGAAAAAGTACAAAGACATGTAGTCAGATTTATCAGCTATTCTACTTTGTAGAATCTCACCTCTCCCCATCTAAAAAAGGTGATGTTAATATTATGAAGAATAAATTTAAAAATGTTAAATCTGTAAAAGGAGACATTTGTTTACAAAAATATTCTGGTATAATGTACATATTTGGATATAATGAGTAACTAATTATTTGCTACTCTAATCTGCTTAACCAAAAGATATACATGGACATTAATGGCAAATCTTTATATTACAATTCAAGTCAGAAGAAAAAAACCCAGGCCAATTAAAAACAAGGGAGATTAGAGAGTGGGGTTTTTTGGACATATTTTTCATCTTGAGAACATTTCCTGATTTCGGTTTACTTGACAAGCATCCATTGGTCAAATGGCAGGCAAGTTTACATCATTGGATATTATTTAATTATCCTCAGAGAAGATACCTTCTCTCCCGTACCTTCAAACTCAGTCTTGGAAAACAACATTTAGCACATTTAGTTCATGGCCATGGAATGCCACTATAATATCATTTAATGGGAAAGGAATCTGCTATAATGTCCCTCGTTAGTGACACACAGTGAAAGGTTAGTCATTCTGATCTCACTTTCCACTGCTGTTAAAAGATTTTATAGCCCATGCAGCAAATGGAGATGCTGGTCAGAGAGCATTAACATTTGTTCTACTTTCTAATGCAGCAACGTGTCTTTCTTACTTTCCTGTCCCTCCTATTATCCTCTTTGGAAAACAATTTATTTCATTCTTTGAAAGCTCTAATTAAAAGGAAAAATGGTCAGGGCAATTTGAGCAAGCTCCATCGCCAATGAGTGCTTGGGAGTTTGAGGCAAAAGCATAAGAATAGAGTCTGCCATAATCACGAATTATAATCTACTGCTCAGATCATTAAACTACGTGGGCAGTAAATAAAAAAGGGCATTTTGTTGTTGTTGTTCAGGAAATAATATTTACTAGCAACACATAGTTTTTAGAGCTGTCCTGGCATGGCTGACTCCCGAAAAGGTAAGAGTAACTCACAGTCCTTTCATCAAACACATTCATTGGTGAAGACAGCTGCCCATGGTGAAAAAAACGGACAGTATCAGGAGTTGAAAAAGATAAGCTTTAGTGAATGTTTTATAAAGAACATTCATGCAGAAAATCTTTCTTTAAAAACATTTCATTCCAGCATTTTTCACAGCAGCCATGGTATACAATCAAGCTAAGCATCCATCAAAGAATGACTGGGTGAAGAAAATGTGGTATATATGCACAGTGGAATACTATTCAGCCTGTAAAAGGAAGGAAATCTTGTCATTTGTGATAACATGGATGAACATGGAGGACATTATATTAAGTGCAATAAGCCAGGCACAGAGCAATAAATGCTGCATAATCTCACTTGTATGTTGAATCTAAAGAAATCAAACTCATAGAAGCAGAAAATAGAATGGTGGCTACCAGGGCCTGGGGGTGCGTGAGTGACGGGACTGGGGAGATATTGGTCAAAGGATACCAAATTTCAGTTAGGCAATGGGAATAAGCTCAAGAGATGTATTGTACAACACAGTGACTGTAGTTGATGACTTATATATTTGAAAATCACTAAGTGAGCAGATTTTCAGTGTTCTCACCACAAAAATATATAATTTAGTGCATATGTGAATTAGATCAATACAGGCATTCCACAATGAATACATATTTTAGAACATCAAGTTGTACATAATTAATATATACAATCTTTGTCTATTAAAAATAATTAATTTTAAAAAGCTCTGTTTAGCCTTTATTTACATAGCAAAGTGACCTTGCCTTTAAAGATGCTGTTGATAAACCAACTTTCAAAGCCTACAGTAATCCCTAGCTCAAAGCAAGTATTAGTATTTGGGGGGTAAAATGTTGAAAGTATTTTGCTGAATGGCTTAGAATAAATGCCAAGTCTTGTGGTACAACTGCACCCTTCAGTAGCATTGAGGTAGGAGACCAGCAGGACTTGTTTTCTGGTCAACACTGCTGACCAAAACAGGATTTAGTCTAAACAGGATAAAGTGAAGAAATGGGTGGGAATGAATAGGCAGCCACAAAAGTGATCCCTAGCCACCGTCATTGCTCATTAATATTAGACATCCCCACCAGTACCCTGACCGTTTACAAATGCCATGGCAACGACCAGAAGTTACCACTCCTTACCATGGCAATGACCTGGAAGTTACCATTCTTTTCCTAGAAAGTTTGAAATAATCCACCCCTCAATTTGCATTAATATACCCCTTCATTTGCATGTAAATGAAAGTGGGTATAAGAGGGTATAAACGGAGTTGCCGAGAGTCCATAGACAGCTGACTGTAGGTGCACAGCCTATGGAGTTAGTCCTACTTCACAAGAAACAGTGCTGTCAGAGGTGTTTGAATCAGAGTGACTCCATCTTGAATAGGGGCTGGGTAATAAGGCTGAGACCTACTGGGCTGCCTTCCCAGGAGGTTAAGGCATTCTTAGTCACAGGATGAGTTAGGATGTCAGCACAAGATACAGGTCACGAACACCTTGCTGATAAAACAGCATGCAGTAAAGAAGCCGGCTGAATCCCACCAAAACCAAGATGGTGACAAAAGTGACCTCTGATCATTCTCACTGCTCATATGCTAATTATAATATATTAGCATGCTAAAGAACACTCCCACCAGTGCCATGACAGTTTACAGATGCCATGGCAATGTCTGGAAGTTACCCTATGTGGTCTAAAAAGGGAAGAATTCCTCAGTTCCAGGAATTGCCCACCCTTTCCTAGAAAACTTATGAATAATCCACCCCTTGTTTAGCATACAATCAAGAAGTAACAATAAGTATAAGCAACTGAGCAGCCCGTGCTGCTGCTCTGCCTATGGTAGCCATTCTTTATTCCTTTACTTTCTTAATAAACTTGCTTTCACTTTATGTACTTACCCCAAATTCTTTATTGCATGAGACCCGAGAACCTACTCTTGGGGTCTGGATTGGGACCCTTTTCCTGGTAACAGTACCATTCAATGGAAGATTGCTGTCTAACACCCTCTGTTTGCCCTGGAATTCTTTCCTTTGGCAAAGCCAAGAACTCTCCTATACTAAGCCCCAATTTTGGGGCTTGCCTGTCCTGCATCAGTATCAGCCATTACCCTATAGCAAATGTTACTGCTGAAGAGCTAATTCTATCTCATCCCATACATTTAGCTACTTAAGACCTGATTCTTTTTTGTTTGTTTGTTTGCTCTTTTTGGAGAAGGAGTCTCACTTTGTCACTCAGGCTGGAGTGCAACAGCGTGATCTTGGCTCACTGCAAACTCTGCCTTCCGGGTTCAAGTGGTTCTCCCACCTCAACCTCCCGAGTAACTGGAATTACAGGCACCCGCCATTATGCCCAGTCAATTTTTGTATTTTGAGTTGAGATGGGGTTTCACCATGTTGGCCAGGCTGGTTTCAAACTCCTGACCTCGGGTGATCCACCCACCTTGGCCTCCCAAAGTGCTAGGGTTACAGGCACGAGCCACTGCACCCGACCTTAAGACCTGATTCTTTTACAAGTTTCTTATAACTCTTTAGAAAAGGCGGCCTGGCACTGTGGCTCACCCCTGTAATCCTAGCACTTTGGGAGGCCAAGGTGGGTGGATCACCTGAGGTCAGGAGTTCACAACCAGCCTGGCCAACATGGAGAAATCCTGTCTCTACTAAAAAAACAAAAAGCTAGCCAGGCGTGGTGGCAGGCACCTTTAATCCCAGCTACTCAGGAGGCTCAGGCAGGAGAATCGCTTGAACCCAGGAGGCAGAGGTTGCAGTGACTCCATCCTGGGTAACAAGAGCGAAACTCCATCTCGAAAAAAAAATAATTATTCTATTTATAAAAATCTGGTAAATTTTGACAAGTGTGTTGGAAGAAGTCTTTGATTATTCAGTCAACATAAATTCTATTAAATATTTTTCAATGCATTTATTAATTTAACATGCTCAATTTTCTAATTGTCATGAATAAGCAAAGCTTATCCAACATAGTAGATCTAATAAATTAAACATAAGTAGAGAAAACCTTAACTTTTCTTAAATATTTTAGTATTATGCACAAAGTTAGCAAAGTTTTTTATATATTTCAATCAACGTGACTAAAATAAATTACTATGATAAAGTTTAAATTGGGATCACAAGACCAATCTGTCATATTAGTCAGCATGCCAATCTCTCTTAATCATCAGAAATACTTTACAAATTACAGGTTCACAGATTATTCCTAAATTTAATTAAACTCATACCGTGAAACTGATATATTCCTTCCCTGTTCTCTCTAGGGTATTAAGATACACCCACTAAAGAAACAACATGGCTGGGTGCAGTGGCTCACGCCTGTAATCCCAGCATTTTTTGCTGGGTGGGTGGATCACCAGAGGTCAGGAGTTCGAGACCAACCTGGTCAACATGGCAAAACCCCATCTCTACTAAACATACAAAAATTAGCTGGACATATTGGTGCACATCTGTAATCCCAGCTACTCGGGAGGCTGAGGCAGGAGAATCATTTGGACCTGGGAGGCGGAGGTTGCAGTGAGCTGAGATCGTGCCACTGTACTCCAGCCTGGGAGACAGAGGGAGACACTGTCTCAAACAAACAAACAAATAAATAAGTAATAAAAAAAATAATTAAAAAAATAAGAAACAACATGACAGTGAGTTGGGGTTACCACCTTAACGGGTGGAGGCTCATACGGGTCAGAAAATTTAAGTCAGAATGTGAAATCTGGTAGTCCCCAAAACATTCAACACTGTTAAACCTTTTTGAATGTTCATTTTCTCCAAGCAGTGGGGGTCTCACAGCCCTCTACTGCTCAGAGAAAAGCATGTTCTTGGGTTCAAGATACATCCAAGATACATAATTCTTCTTTCTGACTTTAGGGAGCCTCCTCCTTGCCCCCTTCCTGTCTTCCACCATCCTTTAGCAACCAAGGTTGCTTTATAACTTGATGGAATTATTCAAATGATTTATCTCTTACTCGATTTTATTTTGAGTTTTTTTTTTTTTTGTATTCTGTTTGTCTGACTTATTTAAAATTCTTATTTGCATTTCAGTGGTACTCTGTTGGATTCTGTATCTCAGTTGGTTTTGTATCTCATGTTAAGATAAGGGTAATAAAGACTGCAGTCTGCTGTGCACAGTGTATGGCTCAAAAACCTACATCCGACCTTTCAATTGTCCCCAGTTCCTTGTCTGCCATGCTATCATAGTTTCCGAATGCACGTTTCTTCTCAGTTGTTGTTGTTTTTTTTCTCCAAGGAAGCTCTAATTCTATACTTCATTACTTTTCAGAGCAATTTTAGAAACCAACTTCTGCTACTAAGCATCTTATTGGGGTCTCAGCCTCAAAGTATGTCTCTCAGTGAATACAAGAGAAATTTTGATCAATACGCTTTCCTCCAGTTTATTTCAAACAAATGGCAAGAAGGATTAAATAATATATGTCAAAATGTTTAGTCTGGGCTGTGAGATCACAAGTGATTTTCATTTTCTTTTATATTCTTCTACAGTAAATATGTATGACTTTTATAATAAGAAATGAAAAATACAGTATGAATTTGAGCCTCAGGTTGTACTTATTCGGGGATTCGAATATGTCTGGGCCTGTTTCAGAAAACTGATGGACAAAATATCAAACCATGACCTTTACAGTAAAATGATATTCTCAAGAGCAATGTAGTAGATGTTATCTCAAATTTGGGGGAGCTCCAGGCATATGGTTTGTTTAAGGGAAAAAGAGCTGCTTCCCTAAATGCAGTGGCATCCTCTGCCCCACGGTCTCTCAGAGCCCACAGAGACTATACACGGCTTGAGACCTGAAGGACTGGGGGTAGCATTGGCGCTTGGTGGGCATGCGGGCTGCAAGGAGGATCTGTGTTGCCTGGTGGAACCACGGAAGGAGAGTGAGGAAACACCAGGCGACAGAAGACAGACCATCGGTAGTATTTGGAGGGGACCATGGGGCCCATTAGTGTTGTAGAAATAGCACTTTTTCAGATCTTATGTGACACTTCTTGGAAACTCTCAGAAAAACATGAAGGACATTACAGTGCAGAGCACTGGAGGTCTTGATTCTAAAGATGAGCCCAAGAATTGGCACTGTTAGTTGGATTAATCACTGATGATGCTATCATCCGATCTTTATCCACAATGTGAAAGTTTAGGGGAAATTAGGCTTAAATTTTTTAGAAAACCTCTGGGTCTTCTATATTCTCAGTACTGAGATATACATAGTGATACAAAGCTGAGTTAGCCCAGTTCTTGACTCAAAAAATCCACATCAGCAAGATGTCTGAGACGTGTAGATCTGTGCAGTACATTGGATGACACAATTATGTTTGATAAGTGCCAAGCCTGGTCTCCATCAGTTGCTTAATACAAATTAATGGGCAGTGAATGGACTGTACAAGAAATAAATGTCAGATGAGTTTTAGAAATAATAAATGCTACAATGTTCTACAAGACAGAGGAAAGAGACTGACCTATTTTAAAGCTGTAACCATACTGAAATAACTATGAAATGTCCTTTTGTAAGTGATATCTGTATATTTCATGCAGTAGAGAAAGGCCTCAGCTACTAAATGATGTAGAAAGTGTGCTCATAAATATCAGATGAAGTAGAAGTGATGGTAACAAATTCTCAGTGGTGGAGATAAGTTCAATGGTAAAGAAAGGAGAGGAATAAATATTGCATGGCAATTGTGAACCCAAACCTTCTGAGGATAGACAACCTTGGCATAGTTGTCCTTTGACGTGGGAAGTGAGGATGTAAATAATGCCAACAGGCAGAGGGTACGTTGGGAAAAGTCTCCAGTCTGTCTCTCTAACTCAGCAGGCTCTTTTCACCTTTGCCAAGAACAATATGTTCTTACACTGATCTGGCCACACGAATTACCTGAGAGCAGCCTAATGCTTTCCTAAGCACTAGCATCTCCGTCAGCAGCCTTCAAGGAACGGTTCCTAAAGAGATGCCAACTTGAGTTGTGAGTTTCTTTTGTGTGGGTTTCTGAAGCCCTGGCAGGTAATTTAATCAAATTCCACTCCCCACCTGTCCCATTTTCCTCTCACCCTTGCCCTACCTGCCAAGAAAGAAAGATAAATGGAAACCAGAACTAACTGAAAACTATTTGGAGTATTACATTCCCATCACAGATTGTTTCAGCCTAAGCTCCTGGGATTTGGGTTGTTTTGGGTCAATGCCAGTCCAGGGTTTCTCTGAGGAGGCTACGGACTCCAGCTGTCAAGACCCTGAAATACATACAATGCAACTTCTGTCCCCTGACCCAGGGAAAGGAATCAGGTGAGATTGTGTCTGCCTCATAGACACAATGCTTAGACTGCCTTCAACTCCTTATCTGCCACTGAAAAACAACACAGAGTGCTAAAGACCACACCTAGTAGATTGCTTTTAGGAAGAATGAGCACTGACCGATAGAAACAAGCAAATGGGAGGAAATGAAAGGAGCGTACTCTTTATAAAGTTCTCCTTGAATCCTTCATTTAAACATTTAACGTATATTTATTGAGTACTTCCTGTATGCCAGAGCTGTGATAGATAATGAGGCAATAATGATGAAAATTCTTGACATCTGACTGCATGGAGTTCAACATATAAAATTCCAATAAAACGTAAAGTTATTACAGGGCAATGTTTTGCACCAGAAGGCAGGAGAACTCACAGAAGGCAGTGACTGACTTTTCCTATGAAAGTTAGGGCAAGCTTCATTTACAGTAATATTTGACCTGAAACTTGAAGGATAAATAAGCATTAATGTGTCAGATGAGAAGTGAAGATCCACGAGGAAAAGAGAGTATCTGAAGAGATCCAGAATCATTAAGCAGCATGCAGTTCTAATTCAGGGATTAAAACAAAAATCAACTGTATGGGCTTTAAGGATAGATTTTGTGCTACCGAATTGTAAGAGATGAGCCTGGAAAATTAGACACCAGATCACACCATTCTATATTTTGTAGATAATACAGGAATAAATATTGAGGATGGAAGGAGCATTAATGATTACTAAGGAGGAGAGAGGCATGATCATATTTGCATTTTATGATGATCACTTAATAGTTATATATGATGTGATGAATAAAAAAAGGCTGGGACACCCTTAGGAGCCTCTTGCAACAGCCAATCAGAAGGTGAGCATTGTTTGAAGTTGGACATCCTTAGGTAGGAGAGTAAGGGGCCTGTGAGTGTGGTAAGGGGACTTGACATGGTGAAAGAGAAAAAGGCCACAGGTGTGGGCTCCTGGTCTCTTATTGTTTGTAAAATTTTACGAAATTCACTTAAACTCCTGAATGCCGGTTTAACCCTCTGTTGAATGGGAATAGCACAAGCTCCACCTTCCTCACAGGATCGTTTGAGGATAAAACTGAGACAACGGATGCAAAACTGCTTAGTACTTTATAAAATGCTGAGTAAGGGTTGGGGATGATTAATACTATCATAGGCAATAATAGATACAATATTACTTCAAATTTCCAACAGAAAAATGCTTGACTTTCTCTCCAAAA
This sequence comes from Colobus angolensis palliatus, assembly GCF_000951035.1. Lineage (NCBI taxonomy): Eukaryota > Metazoa > Chordata > Mammalia > Primates > Cercopithecidae > Colobus > Colobus angolensis. The sequence goes on from NW_012113697.1 coordinate 2,084,572, forward strand.
TGTGGGTCAACACATCTGTGTTTGGGATTTTTTGCTGTTGTTGTTTCTGAGACGAAGTCTTGCTCTGTTGCTCAGGCTGGAGTACATGGCATGATCTCAGCTCACTGCACTCTCCGCCTCCCAGGTTCAAGCAACTGTCCTGCCTCAGCCTCCTGAGTAGGTGGATTACAGGCGTGCACCACCATGCCTGGCTAATTTTTGTACTTTTAGTAGAGATGGGGTTTCACCATGTTGGCCAGTCTGGTCTCGAACTCCTGACCTCAAGAAATCTGCCCACCTCAACCTTCCAAAGTGCTGGGATTGCAGGTGTCAGCTACTATGCCTGGCCGACACACGTGTTTGCATCCTCCCTTAATATGCCAGGACTTTGGAAGCCACCACTAATTTATTTTTCCATCATTGTGGAGTCATTAGTTTTATACAGTCATGGAAGCTTTGGCTGTGCAAATTTCCCTTGCTTTGACAATCCCCAAAAGACCATACGCCATGGATGGTAATGCTAGTGATACTGGGAATGGAGATACTGCTGTTTCCCACAAGGCGGATGTTTTCCACATGTATACAAAACCAGGTCTTCAGGCATGAATACACATGGGGTGCACCTCAAGGTCCCCCATTCCTGATGACCCTGTATAGGAAGAAAGTGGAATCAAGGAGACAATTGGGCACTTAGACAAGAGGACAGAGAGAAAAAGGAAATATTTTTCTTTTCCTAGGAAGTGGAGAACACAGATTTCTCAGGTGATCTGCAGTAGAAAGTGTTACGAGGCAAAAGGTGAAGTTAGTGAAACATCTTTTCAATACTTGTATTTCTGTCTGCAACTTTTCCTCTTCCTGTCCTAAATGAGTGCATTCATATGGAGCTACTTTGTCTGTAAGTCTAACAGAAGCAAGCGTTATAGAGTGGCTGGGCTGGAAGAAACCATTCAGTCAATGGCAATGCCCTTCTAAAGTTATAGACACTGAGGCCCAGAGAGGAAAAGTAAGTTGATATTACATATTCATCCATTCAGTCTGTAGGACTAGTAGTTGTTGGTTGTGTCTTTAAGTGGGGAAGAGATCAAGAGCTTGTCAGAATTCAGCATAATCAAACCTATAGTCAGTCATCTACAATGGTTGCAGCCATCTCCCTTGTTTCTCAGGGGGATCTTTGTACAGAGGGCATATCAGGAAAGGGTATTCCCTATGGTTGGGTTGGGATCCATTACATGAATGTCCCCAATTCTTCATTCCTCCCTGTACACATTCGACATGCAACTTTGCAGTGTCTTCCAATTTTTTTTTCTAATTGAGTTGAAATTCACCTAACATAAAATTAATAATCTTAAGGGGTACAACTTAGTGGTAATTAGTACATTCACAATGTTGTGTGGTCACTGTCTCCATTTTTTTCAAAGCATTTTCATCACACCTCCCAGAAGTTCCATACACATTAAGTAGTTCTTGGCAATCACTCATTTGCTTTTCGTTTCTATCGATTTACCTATCTGGATATTTTATATAAATAGAATCACACAATATAGACTATTACGTCTGGTTTCTTTAACTTACATAATTTTTTCACGGTTCATACACATTGCAGTATGTATCAGTATTTCGTTCCTTTTCATGACTGAATAATATTCCATTGTACGTCTGTTCATTGGTGGACATTTGAGTTGTTTCCATCTTTTATCTGTTGTGAATAGGGCTGCTATGAACATTTACGTACAAATGTTTATTTGAATGCTTGTTCAATTATTCGGGGTATATATTCAATAATAGAATTTCTGGTCATATAGTAAACACATTTTTAACTTTTTGAGGGACTTCCAAACTGTTTTTTGCAATAACTATAATAATTTTTATATTTCTGTCAGCAATACACAAGAGTTTGATTTCTTCATGTTCTTGCCAAAATTTATTTTGACCCTTCTAAAATAGCCATCCCATGGGTATGTGGTAGTGTCTTACAGTATTTTGATTTGCAGTTACCTCATGACTAACAATGTTGGACACCTTTTCATTTACTGTTGGCCATTAGCATATCTTCTTTGGAAAAATGGCTATTCAAGTCTTTTACCCATTTTTAATTGGCTTGTTTGTCTTTTAGGTGTTGCGTTGTAGGAGGTTTTTAAATATATATTTGGAATACCAGACCGTTGTCTGATACAAGATTTATAAATGCTTTCTCCTATTCTTTTGTTTGCATTTTCATGTTCGTGATAATGTCTTTTGATACACAGCATTTTTAATTTTGATAAAGTACAATTTATTTATTTTTTCTTTTGTTTTCATACTTTTAGTGTCATAGCAAAGATGCATTGCTAAATATAAGCTCATAAAGATTTATCTCTATGTTTTGTTCTAAGAGTTTTACAGGTTAGCTCTTACATTTAAATCTTTGATCCATTTTAAATTAATTTTTTGTGTGTGGTGTGAAGTAGGGGTTCAAATTCCTTATTTCTCTCATATAGACATCATGTTGTCTCTGCGACATTTGTTGAAGATACTATTCTGTCTCCATTGAACGGTCTTGGGACCCTTGTCAAAACTCAGTTGGACATAGATGTACAGGTTTATTTCTGGACTTTCTATTCCATTGGTCTATGTGTTTATCCTTATGCCAGCACCCCACTGTTTTGTCCACACCCTTCTACTTCTGTGGGTGACTGGTCCTGCCCCTTGACCCTGAGCTGTACCATATGGTTTGTTTCGGTCAATGGGATGTGGGCATATTGGCACAAGCAGAGTTCTGAAATGGGTTGTACACTGGGACTTGTTCTCTCCTGCATGTGCCATCACCGTGAGAACATACCCAAGCTAGCTTGATGGAAGAAGAGACACAGGAAGCAAAGCCAAGTCATCTACTAGCCCTAGTAGTAGTAGCCAGACTGGATCAGATCACTCATTAGACAACCCTCAGACATAAGAGCAAACCAGCCATAATCAGCAAAATGCTTAGCTCACCTCTTGTTAGTCCTCGGCCTATAGGACCCTGTGGTTGACATTATACAGCAAAGGCTGACTAGTATTCTGGATGAAGTTTATCTCTCAAACTCAGAATAATCTCTAGCTTTAGTGGACTGAGCAGTTTCAGGCCTTCCTGTGCAAGGAAACTTCCTTGATTTCTCCTTGACTTGGAAAGCAGCATAGGAGAAGAGTTGAAGTCATACCTTTGCCATCAACCCTTGCCTTGTCACCAGAGAAGTGTGCTCAAGGATTCTAATTCTGCCATATAGAAGCTATATGGTTTTGTGAAAGTGTTTCCTTTCTCTAGCACTCAGTTTCCCTTTCCATCAAATGTGGACCAAATACTTGTTTTATGGAATTATTGTGAGTGTTAAATAGAATACATGTATGTAAGGCATTTCACATAAACCTTGATAAATGACAGTTATTTTTGCTATTTATATTGTTGTTGTCATTGTTGTTGTTATTGTCACTCTTACAGAGAGAATACATCTCAGGGGAAGATGCCCTAGGTCCATTTTACCAAAATAGCCTAATAGAATTTCCAAAGACTAAGACTTCAGTATAGAAATGTCATAAAAGAGCAACCAAGCAGTGCCAAGCATTGGGGGGAAAGGATAACAAAAAAATATATAGTTTCAGTAACCAAGTAAAAAGACACAACCAGTCTGAGGATTGCCCCTTTAGGGTCCTTCTTCGTCAAAGTGAAAACCACATTCTCTGGGATTATGGTCCCACAGGACCATTAGCTTTGACCACCATACCTCCTGCTCCTCCTCAAGGGTGCAATGACATAGAAAGGGGGAAATGTACAACAAAAGATAATTTAACAGATAAATCTCTGGAGAAATTTTCATTCAAAAACTGAAGAATTAGAGACAAAAATATTTTTTTCAAACACTACTTCATGTTATTTATATTAAAGCTCAGAGCACAGTTTTTGGACCCCCGAGTAAGGCTGACCCCTAAAGGGAAGTACAATGACTGACACCAGAAAGGCTTCCAATAAATGGTTATTGACTTGATTTTCTGCCTAGTTTGAGGAAAGGAGGATACAGACAAAGAGCAGTCCCCGGACTGGTGGGAATGCAAAATAGCAAGACCACTTTGGAAAACAGTTTGAAAGTTTCATATATATATATATATATATATTTAGACAGAGTCTCACTCTGTTGCCCAGGCTGGAGTGCACTGGCACAATCTCGACTCACTGCAACCTCCACCTCCCGGGTTTAACTGATTCTCCTGCCTCAGCCTCCTGAGTACCTGGAACTACAGATGCGTGCTACCAGGCCCAGCTAATTTTTGTATTTTTTGGTATAAACGGGGTTTCACCATGTTGGCCAGGATGGTCTCGATCTCTTGACCTCGTGATCCACCCGCCTTGGTCTCCCAAAATGCTGGGATTAGAGGCATGAGTCACTGTGCCCAGCCGAAAATTTCTTAAACCTTCAAGATACATTCACCATATGATCCAGTCCTTGTACTCTTAGGTATTTACTTAAGAGAAATAAAAACTTTTTTTCACACAAAAGACTGTATGTGAAAGTTTATAGTGGCTTTATTTGTAATTTCCCAGACTAGAAACAACCCAAATGTCCATCAACTGATGAGTGGATACATAAGCTGTGGTACCTCTATGCAATGGAATATACTACTCCACAATAAAAAAGAATGAAGTACTGATACATGCAGTAACATCAAGGAATTTCAAATTTGTTCTGATAAGTGGAAAAATCCAGATTGAAAACACTGAATACTGTATGACTCCATTCAGATGATATCCTGGAAAAGGTGAAGTCATTTGAGTAGTAATGAGATCAGTAGTTGCCAGGGCCTGCGAGTAGCAAATACATTAATGACATTTTACACTACATGAAAAGGAAGTGCTGGATCAGAGGAAATGGTGAGGCCATGTGATTCTCCTATGTTCACAACATATGGAGATAATTCTTGTCACTAAAGTTACCACACTTTAAGAAGATCTTTGGTGAACCCAAAGAGTCTGAAAAGGCAATACAGCAGTCTGAAGATAATAACCTCTTATTAGTGGTAAAATGTACTAACTTTGTTTAAATTATAAAAGAATTTTTTTGAGTCATGTCTCTGTCTGTTGCCTAAGCTGGAATTCAGTGGTGTGATCACAGCTCACTCTAACCTTGAATTCCTGTCTCAAGCCATTCTCCCACCTCAGCCTCTTGAGTAGCTGTGACCACAGGTGTGCACCACCATGCCCAGCTATTTTTTTTTATTTTTTGTAGAGACAGGCCCTGGCTATATTGCCTAGGCTGGTCTTGAATTCCTGGGTTCAAGCAATCCTACCATGTTGCCCTCCCAAAATGCTCGGATTAGAGGTGAGAGCCACCACGCCCATTCAGAAAAGAAAAATTGAAGTCAAGAAAACATAAACTCTCAGGTCACTGAGGGAGCCCCACAAAGAAGAGGGCACAGTAACCAGTGGTCGGACATTGCAACAATCATACTACTTGCCTGGGAGGTAATGAGGAAGCTGGCAGGCCATCTGAAGGACCTGTTATAGAACGGCTTGCTCAGTGAAGCAGAGAGAGTATTAACTGACCCCTAAGATCCCTTTTTTTTTGAGAAAGGATCTCACTTTGTTGCCCTGGCTACAGTACAGTGGTGCAATCTCAGCTCACTGCAACCTCTACTTCCCAGGCTCAAGCAATCCTCCCACCTCAGCTTCCTGAAGAGCTGGGACCACAGGTGCACACCATCACACCTGGCTAATTTTTGTATTTTTCGTAGAGGCAGGGTTTCCCTGTATTGCCGAGGCTGGTCTCCAACTCCTGAGCTCAAGCGATCCTCCACCTAGGCCTCCCAAAGTGCTGGGATTACAGGGGTGAGCCACTGTGCCCAGCTAAGATCTATTTCAAATATTATTAGTCTATAATTTTCTTTCTTTTCTCAAACAGATTCAAAATTCCAGAGACTATAAAGGTTCTCTTTTAACAATTAAGTGATGTCATATATTAAGAAGAAATTAATATCTAAAATAAGAATGTAAGGCAAATTGTCCTTGAAAATTCTATAGGAAGGAGCGATGATGAAGACCAGCATGGGGTCTTGCTGAGCCCAACATGGCCAGTTTCCTCCTCCATAAATGGAACAGATTGTTCTTTCTTCAGTAGAACTCTATTTGCAACAAAAGCTATGATATATATCATTTTGTACCTTTAAACATGATGTTCCCACTCATGCTCACATGGGAGGGATTCACAGAGCCACATTTCTCTCCTCACACTCTCTCCAGAATATACTTTTTGGGTGAGATGTGTGCGGAATCACTCCTACTACCAAAAGAGTAGTTTCTTCTCTCTCTCTCTCTTTTTTTTTTTTTTTCATGTGCATATATAATTGGGTTTGCAAAAGTTAAAGTCAACAATGTGGCAACTCCACAGTAAAGAAGGAAGTTTGAAAAAACTCCTCAGAGGATGATTACTAATTGACAATTCACAGGGCAATAATAAAAAGGAGGGCATTTCTTCCAGTATCCATCATCTGGATGTGAGCCCTGAGATATATTAGGTGGTTAACATTAGTAAGTGCAGTTCTAAGTATATCAAACCTTCTTTCCACCTGCCTTTTCTTTTCCTTCATGGTTCTTTTCTCTGTCTTCATTCCCCCTTCTTCATTTCCTTCATTCTGCCTTCATTTCCTTCATTCTGCCTTCATTTCCACTGATTCCCCTTCTTTCCTCTTCCTGAAACTTTTCCCCCATCTCTTTTCTTTTACTGCTCTTACGTAAAATATAAATCCATATTTATTATTATTTGCATCATTCTGACTCCGGTTTTTAAAATCATAAAGCCTCGTTTGAAGAACGGCATTTGTTGAAAATTCCAAGTTATTCTATAAAGACAATAATTACTTTCTTCAGGGTAAGTGATAAAAAGCATTGACACAACTTCATTGAGCCAATTTTTCTCTTGACACAATTCAATTACCTAATGCAACAAAGCAGGTATCTTTCATGCCCGGTCACTTTAATGGAGCTTTGACACCGGGGATTTAATTAAGGTAGCAGATCCAAAAACAAACTTAGAAGTCAGACAATTTCTTTCTGGAGCATAAAGCATAAAAAATTCATCACTTAAGAGTGACATTATTAAGTGAAGCTTATTACTTTATTTCTAAATGAACCAAACCATATGACTGATGCAGCAATTTTAGTTATTTTAACTAGTTATGTTATTATTATTATTATTCATGCTATTAAAACTTACCAGGAAGAATATTTAAGGGTTAAAATAAACAAATCAAAAATATAATTATTTACTCACATACAGAAAGTAGACTTTAAAACCTGGAAACAATCTTACACACCATTTACTTGGAGATTTTCATTACATACACATATATGCACACACACTCACACACACATATGCACACACACAAATGTACATTATATGCATATATATAATGTAAATTTTCTAACTACGTACATACATGGGAAATAAACTGGTTTGCTCAGAATCACACAACTAGTCAGAGACACTAATGATACTAGAACTCAAGTTTTCTACCTAAAAATCTATTTTTATGATTATCATAAGTCAGTCTTGAGGTTATCTTTAAGGATATCTTTAAGGAAGAGGGGGTTTTTGATGAGCAAGGGAACATGTGAGAGCTCCTAGGGCCTGGCATTGTTCTGTTTCTTGATCTTGGTGGTGTACTGAATACATGGGTTTCACTTTATGATAATATCTTAGTCCTTTTGGGCTGATACAACAAGATGCCATACACTAAATGGCTTCTAAACAACATACATTTATTTCTGAGTTCTGAAGGCTGGGAAGTCCAAGATCAAGGAGCTGTCAAATTTGACCTCTGGTGATGGCTCACTTCTGGTGCACAGCAACTGTCTTCTGAATGTAATGTTTCATGCAGAGGCAAGAGGGAACTCTCTGGAGCCTCTTTTATAAGGGCATTAATCCCACTCACGAAGGCTCTGCCTTCATGACCTAATTACCTCCCAAAGACGCCACATCTAAATGTCCTCTCATTGGGGATTAAGTTTCAACATGTGAATTTAGGAGTGAAGATGAGACATAAACCTTCAGACCATATCAGATAATTCATTAAACTATACATTTGTGTTTTATGTACTTTTGCATATGTTATATACTTAACAATCTTAAAAAGTTATATATAGGTAGCTACATAGATATCAATATAAATGTGTAATATATAGTATTAATATATTATATACTTATAGGAGCAAAAGATATACATAAATATGGACATTATGTATAAAACATACATACATAGTGTTCATTCTTTGACAACACAGTCTAGTCCTTCTATTTTGTTTCCTAATACATGATTGATAAGCAATATCCGTGATAAAGATAGACACTGAGATGAACTGTGGATTGATCAGTTCTTATGAGATCAGTTTTCAAGATTCAGACCACGGATCCCTAATTTCTCAGGGAAGCAGGTTTATGGGATTTTTTGTGGTGAAGTGAGTGTATACACAAGGTTTTCTGTGCCAGAGCCTGTTGGCTGGTTTCCAGGGTTGGTTTTCCTCCCTTTCCCACAGCAATAGAATTTCTAGAGAAGCAAACAGCTATCCAGAATATAATATATTTCCTGGCTTACCTCGAGGCCAGATATGTTTATGTGGCCAAATTCTGGCCATGGAATGAAACTCGAAGGGTCCAACAGAAATTTCTGAGAGCCTTCTTTAGGAGCTAAGTACATAGTTTTGTCTTTTTTCTCCATCCGTCTGTTGCCTGGAGTACACATGGTGTTTTGGATTATGATGATGAAGCCACACTCAAGGAGTGGCAGAGCGGTGAATGGAAAGGTGCTGGGGTAGCTGACAACTTCATGAAACGGAGCTTCCATGCCACGCTTGGGCTTTTGTGTGAAGGAGAACAAAATTTCTGTCTTGTTTAAAACACTGTTGTGTTGAGTTTAGATGTTACAGTCATCTCTAATCCTAAATAATTCATGTGTCCTTCCATTTGGGGTTGGGGGAGGTTTATAATGTTGATATGTATTTGAAAGGTTTTGGTACATGCTTACATTTGTATAGACTAAAAGATTCCACTTATAATTTTATGGAGTAAAAATTTATTAGCAGAGGCACTATTAATTAGAAAAGCATAAAACCAACGCTATTACGTAGTTTTACATAATAGCACTGTAAAGGGATTAAATGGATGAATTTTATTCCCCTTCAAGAAAGATACTTAAGACAGGATTCTTAGATAGTGCAAATTATTAGAGGTTTGGCCATCTGTACCAAGGAAGCTAAGATGTGCAATAACCCATTCTTCCACAGTGGGTTTAGAATCAAAAGTCAAATGTCTAAGGCACGGCCCCTTGCTTCAGAATATGGTCTCTGAATCCGGGCAGATTTGGATTTAAATACTGTCTCCATCACTGCATAACTTTTAACAAATCATTTAATTTTTCTAAGTTGTAATTTCCCTCTCTATAAAATAGAAATAATACTGACAACCCTTATTTTATGAGTTTTTATGAGAATTAAACCAGCTAAAGGATGGAATTTGGCACAATGGCGTGTCCTCAGATGATTAGCCCTCTGGTCTCCATCAGCAGGTCTCTAGGGACGTCCTTGTTCCTGGCCTTCACCTCTGGTGGCTCTCGCTGGTGTCTCTGTGTCACTTGGCTAGGAGCAGTAGTCATTCTGATACCCAGGCACATGCTGGGGGAAAGAACCGTTTTTTCTTAGCCTATATGCCATAAAGCTGTCTTAGGTACACCATGCAGTCATTCATCTGTGGGATCCAGATGCCTCCTCATAGCTCTACCCCTCTGTTCTTGCATCCCACAGATCTATTTGATATTTTACTGCCTCCCTCAAGCTTGGACAACTTTCAGTGGGCAACTTTCCAATTGCCCTTGTAACTGGGGGCTCCTAGTATCCTTCCTTCATGCCTTACCCTTACAAACCAAAGCATCATTTTCCAATCCAAAAGAAAAAAAATAAAGAAGACGATGAGGTTTTCTGCTAAATATGTCATGTTCATCAAAAATATTTTCTATTTCTTTCAGAACATATGTTTTGAAACCCTAACACTGTGAGAAGACTCCTGTTTATCGACTTGCTTCTCTCATATTCCTTCTTTGAGAATAAGCACATAATGATATATTTGCTTGAAAGTGGGAAGGAACAAAAGAGGGAAATACTAGGGCAGATATCTCTAAACTTTTAAAAATGTTGCTCTGCTAAAGTTACAAATACGGTCAGTATAGCGGAAAAGTGAAATAATTTATCCAAAGTAATTAGTGGAACTGGAGTCATAACTATGTATTCTGTTTGTAAATGTGTGCTAAGTGCCACTGATCCCTGCCCAATGCAGTAAAAAAATCTGAAAATAATTTTTGAATACCCAAAGACTTAATTACCAGTAGCCTACAGTTGACTGGAAGTCTTATTGATAACACAGTCAATTAACTCACTAATTTCAAGAATTGAGAGGATTTCAAGTTGTGGTGACATCCTTGGAAGACTGATCTATTTCTGGCTAATGACTCCTCTAAGAATAAAGCCAATTGGGATCCCAAACAAACTAAAGAGTTTCACCAGGGCACCCCATCTTAGCCGGTTTACAACTCTAATTTTTGTCTCTCAAGTCCCATAAGGCTGTTAAAAAGACGGCTCACCAATTCAGCCTCTCAGCTGCCTCTTTGGGAATCCACAACACACTCAGGTAAAAAGTGATTCCAAATGTCAAGCTCATCCTACTTTACTCCTGGCTCAATGATTCTTTATTCTCGTGTCATCGCTCTATCAACTTCCAGTAGCGTTTTCTCTCATTTTGTCCAGATTTTCTAGTTGTTCACAAAAGGTTGGTTCCAATATAACTGCTAGTAAAAGTCTACAACTGTTTCTCAATCTCACAGGCATATCTACTTTTTTTTTTTTTATTTTCCAGCTTCTTCCTAAATACTTAGTATTTGTATTTTCACATCCCTTCAGTTTATATTCTGTGATATATCACTTCAACCACTCAATCAATATCTTAAGGTTTTTATTACTCTTATATCTTAAACTAAATATGACACCAAACTTGATGTCTTTTCACTAACCAGGACTCCTTTCTGATTTCTAGTCATTACCACGGATTGTTATAAACCTTGGTCACATTCTTTGCTTCTCCTACTCTCATCTATATCATTCAATCAATCACAAAGTTCTTTCATTTCTATTTCACAAAGAGTAGAAAGGTAACGTTTTAAGATATTAATCAAGTATTTTCCATGCTTGTTTCCCTCACTATCCAGGACACAAGATTGGTTTTCAATATCCTCTGTCTTCAACAGGAGGGCTAATCAGAGTTGAGACTAGAAAATCAGGTGCTTGCCTTTGAAATATCTTTTTGACACTCATAAAGTACTGTAAAGTCTGAGATAGTCTTTAAAGTGATTGATCTTTATTCCAAAATCCAGGCTTTTCTAGAGGGAAACTTTGAGTGCTAACCAATAAGGCCCTGAATGGAGCACCCATTGCATGAAGTACATACAGTTGACCCTTGAACAATGTGGGTGTGAGCTGTGTGGATCCACTTACGTGCAGATTTTCTTCTGCTTCTGCCACCCCTTAGACAGCAAGACCAACGCCTCCTCTTCCTCCTCCTTCTCAGTCTTCTGAATGTGTAGATCATAAGGATGAAAATCTTTATGATAATCCACTTTTCTTTTTTTTTTTTTTGAGACAGAGTCTCACCCTGTCACTCAGGTTGGAGTACAATGGCACTATCTCGGCTCACTGCAACCTCTGCCTCCCAGGTTCAAGCGATTCTCCTGCCTCAGCCTCCTGAGTAGCTGGGACTACAGGCACATGCCACCAGGCCCAGCTAATTTTTTGTATTTTTAGTAGAGATGGGGTTTCACCATGTTAGCCAGGATGGTCTCGATCTCCTAACCTTGTGATCTGCCTGCCTTGGCCTCCCAAAGTGCTGGGATTACAGGCATGAGCCACCGTGCCTGGCCAATCTACTTCCACTTAATGAATAGTAAACATATTTCCTTTCCTTTTTAATTTTCTTAATAACATTTTTTCTCTATCTTACTTTATTGTAGGAATACAGTGTATAAAAATATACAAAATGTACATTGATTATGTTATCAATAAGGCTTCCATTTGACCACAGGCGTAATTAAGTATTTGGGAATTCAAAACTTATATTCAGATTTTCAACTGCATGGGACCGGGATCAGTGCCCCTATTCCATTTGCTGTTCAAGAGTCAACTGTACTATACAAATAGAGAAGGAAAAAAACCACAATGACATGTCTAGTGTTTCCAATCAAAGAGATGAAGTTTAACTAGCTCATGTGAATAGAAATGTGAAGAACATGACTGTATTGTAAATTCCCATGGGTCTCTATGCCATATATGCTGTTTCTTTATGCTCTCAGTTCTGAGGGCTATGGACAATGGGTCAGCTGAATTCACAAAATAGAAACATGCTTCAGTTTCAATGGTGCAGCCTAAGGAGGTAGCAAATTGAAAGAGAAGTGTCATTAGGGCTAAAAAAAATCATGGAATATAAAATAGTACAGTCACTGTAGAAAGCAGTATGGAGGTTCAGAACAATTTAAACACGAAAGGCAGGTAGTGGTGGCTCACATCTGTAATCCTAGCACTCTCGGAAGGCAAGGCGGGTGGATCATTTGAGGTCAGGGGTTCAAGATTAGCCTGGTCAACATGGTGAAACCCCATGTCTACTAAAAATACAAACATGAGCCAGTTTTGGTGGTGGGCACCTGTAGTCCCAGCAACTCAGGAGGCTGAGGCAGAAGAATGACTTGAACCTGGGAGGCAGAGGTTGCAGTTAGCCAAGATCATGCCACTGCACTCCAGCCTGGGCAACAGAGTGAGACTGTCGCCAAAAAAAAAAAAAAAAAAGTTAAACAGTATTACCACATAACCCAGCAATTCTGCTCCTGAATACATAGCCAAAAAAAATGGAAAACTTGCCTGAATTTCTGTACATACATGTCCATAGCAGTACCATTCACAGTAGCCAAAAGTGGAAACAACCTAAATAAAAAGCAAAATATCCTTGCAATTGAGTATTATTATTATTATTATTTATTTATTTATTTATTTATTTATTTTGAGACAGAGTCTCACTTTTGTCACCCAGGCTGGAGTGCAGTGGCCGGATCTCAGCTCACTGCAACCTCCGCCTCCCGCAAGAGATTCTCCTGCCTCAGCCTCCCCAATAGCTGGGACTACAGGCGCCCGCCACCTCGCCCGGCTAGTTTTTTGTATTTTTTAGTAGAGACAGGGTTTCACCTTGTTAGCCAGGATAGCCCCGATCTCCTGACCTCATGATCCGCCTGCCTCGGCCTCCCAAAGTGCTGGGATTACAGGCTTGAGCCACTGCGCCCAGCCGCAATTGAGTATTATTCAGCCATGAAAAGGAATAAATTACTGATATGTGGTATAACATGGACCGACTTCTAAAACCTTGCAGAGTGAATGAAGCCAGACACTAAAGGTTACATATGTTATCCCATTTATATGAAACGTCCAGAATAAGTAAATCCACAGAGACAGAACACAGATTACTAGTTGCAAGGAGCTGGGAGAAGAAGGAAGTGGGGAGTGACTGCTTAATTCGTATAGGGTTTCCTTTTGAGGTAATGAAATGTCTTGGTAACTATGTAAGAAGTGATGGCTGCACAACACTATGAAAGCACTAAATTCACTGAATGGCTTACTTTAAACAGGTTGTTAATTTTATGTCGTATAAATTTTACCTCAATTTTTTAAGAAAGCAAGAATGATCAGATGTCTTTGGACAGAGTGAGTCTGAGACATTTCTACGAGACACTGGAGAATCCTGAATATTTTTTGTATACCCTAAGCGTAGCTCGGAACTGGCTGAGAGCTAGTCTTCGTGGTCAGGGAGTGACTTCAGGAGCTAGAGATCAGAGTGGAGTGGAGAATGTGGATGTTTCTGCTACAGGAATAGGTAGCAACGACTAAAGATTACTAAAGCAGAGGTCAGCAGGTGAGTGTTGATGAATATAAACCTGTCTCCTTGAAAGAGAAATGTCAGTTAACCTAGTTAAATCCCAGATTGACCAAGGTTCATTCATTAAACGACCTCACGTAATCCCAAAGGTGACTTAGTTTCCTTTGAAATGCCTACAATAAATTGGCAGACTGGGCTGGAGCCACATGTCCAGCTGAATTACAGAAAATAAAGATACATTTTCTTGACAGCCTAAGTCAGTCACTGTGGCATGTACATTTGCTACAAGTCTTCCAAATATATTCACCTTCTACTATTTCCACCAATATCTCCTAAGTCTAAGCCTCATGTGGCTGATGACAAACAAAGTAAGAGGGAACGCCTTTGTCCAGAAAAGAGGGTTTTATCAGATCATTGTGTTAGGGGTTTGAAAAAGAGAAGCTGCTCAGTCTCCTTGGGGAAGTTGAAGAAAGAGAGGATAATGAGGTTTTGAGTTTGGGAGGTAGAGGGAAAGAAACTCACAATGACTCAGGGATTTGGCAGCCTTGTGGTCTGGGTGGTGGACTAATATAAATGGAGAAAAACTGCTGCAAGCTGACGAGGCCAGTGCCTGTCACAGACTGAAGGACACACTGTGCCTACCTAAATCTACAGACCCACTTTTCTAAGTCAACCATTCTGCTGGCTTCAGTACTCTCCCTTAACATTATGACAAGACGTATGTCTTGACTATTAGCAGATTGTGAGCTGGGGGTTAAGTCCTCAAGGAATAATAAAACCTCAACCTGGAAGAAGAGATGACATCCCAGTTTACCCATCTGAGTTTCTAGCTTTACTGCTTTCAACTCCTCATTTTTCATCTATATTTCTGTGACACCCATCAATTCTCCATACCTAGCCTATGCTGTTTCATTTGCTTTCAATATTCTTTCTTCATGTTCACGTCTTTCTTTATCTATTTTCTACTCATTCTTCAGATCCCAGGTGAGTCGCCACTTCCTCTGAGAAGCCTCTGGGTAAATCATCTCTCTATTGGACCTAATAAACCACACGTTCACCCCATTCTAGCCTTTGTTTCTTTGTAACTCACTTCCAATAATCAGACTTTTCTGTGGAGCAGAAGTCTGCAGACTTTTTATGTAAAAGGACAGACGGTAAATATTTTAGACATTGTAAGCCACATATGGTTTTGCATGCTCTTTTTCTTTTTAACTTTTGTGTTTTATTTTTCTTTCATTTTTTTTACAACCCTTTAAAAATGTACAAAAAAATTCTTTTTTAGTTCACTGGCAGTACAAAAAAAAGCCATTTGGCCCCACTGGCCATAGTTTGCTGACATTTGCTTGTTCTCAAGATGAATGTCTTATCTTGCTTTATCATACCTTGTTTTGCTTTGCCTCCCCAGTGCCTAGCACCATCCCTGGAAGCATGCTGAAAAGGTTTAACTGAATTAAATTGAATCTTGTATGTTAAGGTTGACTTCCTCTGCTTCCTTCAATCTTTGCCATCTCTAATGATGCACTCTCTCTCTCTCTCTCTCTCTCTCTCACACACACACACACACACTGACATTTTGTATCTTTTAGTCCCTTCGTGCTAAACTAGTAGTCCCTATATGTCTTCATGCTTCTCCATCAACATGCTGCCTTCAGATCAAGCATCTGCAACCAAGCCAGTGAGGGTCTTCTCCTTCCCTGCTACCTTCCTTCTTCACTCCCTCTCCCCCTCTTCACTCCTTCCCTGGCTCCTTCCCTCACTCCTTTCCTCCCTTCTTTCCTTCCTCACTTTCTTCTCTCTCTTTCTCTTTCTTTCTTTCTTTCTTTTTCTTTCTTTCTTTCTTTCTTTCTTTCTTTCTTTCTTTCTTTCTTTCTTTCTTTCTTTCTT